>NC_056728.1:1587281032-1587581032 GCF_019279795.1 Protopterus annectens
TTGCAGATCAGTACTTGACATAGATGTCTCATTTATATAAAAATCCTGAGACAGAGAAAATTAATAGGCTGTGGGAATGTGACTGAAAGAAAGATTTATGTATGAAAGTAAATAAAACACATCTAGCAGGGTGGACTAAAGACAGTTTTTCATCACATCTGTCACCATGCTGATGGCTAATGGCAGATGATAAGAAAGTGTGGTTTGCACAAAGTACGTATGTAGAAAAAAGAATTAACAAACTGACAAGTACTGACCCATTTGAAAAATGGAGGCTACTCTAACACCTCACAAATGTTTACCTCAGTGTATAATTTTGTACTTGTTTTACTCATCAGCAATTTGGGATCAGGGTAATTTAACAAGGTGTATAGCCCTTTTCTGCAGCAAGTAAAACTGTACTTTGGGTCACCATGATCCTTCAGTAATACCTATATAATGACGCAAACAGGGTTGGTGAGCCAGTAAGTTTTCAGATTGGTGGGAGCTTTGTTACGGAATGAAGCTGGCTGTTAATACACAAAGGCAAAAATGAGTACTGGAAGTTGCAAGGAATATATAGGAGCCATTGGATGATTTCTATATCAATTCATCCCAGGTATTTGACATTGACAACATGAGTGAAAAAGTTACAATATCTAAAAAAACACTTTCAAGTTCACAAAAAATAAATATATCAGTTCTGGACTCCTTTAGGTACAAACATTGCAAAACATGGTAAATATGCAATTATTTCCAAAAATATGTCAATGTTAGAACAGTATGCATTCTAAGAAATATTTGGAGAGAGAGAGAGATGCAAAGAACTGTTCTCTATTACATTTAATTCTGTGTATTGTAATCTGAATGACAGATCTTCTAATACCTTGTATCACTAAATTGTTGTCACACTATACTTTTAATGTTATATTTTTGTATAAACTCCTTGTCTTTCCTGGATGAGTATCTCAAAGAAGTTGAATTTTTTCTTTTAATTTTCTTTCATGGTATAGTTACGGGGCTCAGAGGAAATGTAAGGGGCCTGTAAAAACTGTTAAGGGTAAGCTTTCCTTGGGGACTTTGATCTAAGGTACACTGAACATTGAACATAATGGCGTGTCATCTTCTCCATAACCCTGTCCATCCCACTGCACTGCATTACCACGTCTTCTGCTGCTGTCATCCTTACTTAACATAAAGGGGTGAAGGACCATTTTTTTTCTTCAACCACAGATATGTTTTGTTTGTTTCTCATGAACCAAATACAGACCTAGCAAGAATCATGGTTTTCTATGGGTGTTTCAGATTTAGTATAACTGTGTCTTTTAACAAATGGTCATATCCTGAGGCATTTATTTAATGCTTAGGCCCTGCAGGTTCAAACCTACCCTACCATGCCTATCTTACAATGTGTGAAAATGCCATTGTGATGGTCTGCAGTCTCTGCACCAAAAGATAATTTAGCAGTCACTATATCAAAGCATGTTGTGTGCAGCATCTGAACATGTTTATATGAACCCTAAGTAGAGTAGTGTGAAAATCTGGGTCCATATATTAAAAACCTTAGAGATGATGCCCAGTAGATTTGCTCAGTTTGTAGACAGAGAAGAGTTTTTGGTCACTGGATCCCAATGGCTGACTGGTAACATAGTTACTTAGAATGTGATTTAGTTTTGAACAAGTTCAAATGTTAATACAGATAAAACAGTATTGCTCTATTTATATTTTGTTATTAATGTTAATGCAGTGATTAAATTTTTATAAAAGAAAATTGCATTTTAGTTTTATACAAACTCAAATGTTAATGTAAATAAAATGCTATTCTTCTGGTTGTGTTTTCTGTTTAATATTTGTGTTTGAATGTTGGTATCCCACAAATCCACCAGAGAGGGTGGGGTTACATAATTATTTATGCAAATGTTATCAGTGTCCAGATTTGTAACTATTTTTCATGGGCCTTTGTCCAGATTTTTGATGTTTCCAGGTTGAGAGGTATGTACTTGGTATGTATTGGCACATAATGCTCTCAGCAGAATTTGCAGCACATTTGACTTAGTACCCTATACAGTTCCATGCAGTGTGTACTGTGTAAAAGACAAAATAACTTGGCTGAAGAAAAAAACATAAGATTTGCAAAATACAGGAAAAGAACAAAAAAGGGACTCCCTTATGTCAGCCAAAGTGCTGAATTCATTTTTATACCCTTATGTCATGTTGTATACTGGGCAGCTGAAAAATTTCTAGACCAAGCAAAATCATGTCACATCATCCAGGAAGAAGCAAAGCAATACAAAAAAAGGTCAGCACATGTTTTATTTGAAATGATGAGACAGTGTCAAATGGATGACAACCTACAGCTTGCGGGACATCTGTGTAGTTATGTTTTGAAGTTTACTTTGGCTTGAAAACAGAAAATAAAGAGCAGAACTGCAACTATATACCTACAAGGAGATGTTTGCCAATGTAGGTGTAAAACATATGCTGGGCAACCTGTTTGTGGTACATGTTAATCAAAACAGTACTGTCAAACAGCATGAACCTTGGTAGTGACCTTTTTAACAGTCAGATAATTGGGAATGGTTGACTCTTACTGTCAGGAGTTGCATACTGTTCTCTGCTTACTGATTTTAACTTCTGAGTCATATCAACAATAAGAACAGGTATGCATCTTAACCTAGATATCAAAATCTGTGCAACAGTAAATTCTACAAATGAATAAACATGCATCTCCCAAATTCTACACTTTAAAAAAAATCCAGGAGAAACATGCAATGGTACAACTTGGGATTTCACACACTGTCATCTTTCTGTAACAAGGATTAAAGGTTATTAAAATAGCATTTGAGTTGTATGTATAAAGTTTGAGAATATAAGCAATTAAAAAGAAAATACACCAATGAATTCTTCTTGCCTGAATAATTTTAAATGCTTTTTTTAAGTGATGACTTTTGCCCTATAAGAGGACTTCACCAGATTGAAGTTCAAGCATAGAACTTTGTTTTACTTCTACTTCCTTACAAACACAGAAAAAAAAACACTCAGAAGAAAGTTAAATGGGATTTGATATGAGAAAGTGGAAATGGCCATGTCTAACTCACCTTGTAAAAGTCTGGCTAACAATCAACATGATCCTCCTAGGGAAAATGGAGGGGGGGGGGTAAGTTGGCCAAAAGTGTTATGGGGGGGGGGGGTGCTAGAAGACTGTCTAGTTAGTCTAACTTATCACTAGGAGGTAGAAAAAAATTCTCTCAGATTGGCTGGGGGGAGGCATTCTTTCTAGGTGAAGTGTGACTTGGTGGGAGTAAGCCTTGGAGCCGATGCACAGTTTCCTAAATAATGCAAGTATTACAGTATGAGAGTAGTTTGCTTTAATGAAGTTTGCCCTTAAGATTTATATATACAAAAGAATGTTATTACACTGGGTACATCAGGATGTTTTTATACTAACAAGTGTGGACAGACTCAGTGATACAAAAACTCCCAATATACACAATGTAATAACACTCTTTTGTACATAATCCTCACGGACTAGCTTCATTAAAGCAAGCTACTCTCAGACATCCAGACTCACTGATATTAGATTACCTGTCTAACAGCCTAACTTCATAGGTGTGATAGTCTCTAACATATGCTTGACCAAACACCTCACAGTGCAACCCGCTCTGGGATGTTCTGAAAGGACATCATTCCATGCTGCATGAGGTTGTAGAAGGCAATCATCTTCTTCAATGCAGTGAGATACGGATGCTCCCAGGTCAGAAAAATAGCATCATTATGGATGTGTTCCAGGGAAGAAGACCCCAAATTCCTCATCCTTCTTTTCAAATTATTGGTTTGGCTATTTTTTGGGAAACAGCAGAAGGATAAACGGCAGTGCACACATGATCTCAAGAGTCAGAGTGTCCCTCCAAAATCAAATGAGCATCAGGTAGGAAACTATAGGGATGGGAATTAAATTGTGTGCCTGCCTGAGACAAAAGACCACAGTGACCTTAGATCCTAATGATCCTCCTTTAAAGTTTGCTCCACTCACACCTAACATCTCTCTGGGAATGCTTATGTTCCCCATCTTGCATAACATCCCCAGCAGCTACCTTACTCCCTACCCCCTTCTCCCTCTCTCCTCTTATCCTAACTCAATATCTAAATTATTTGACCTACATATCCCCCCCACAGATCATATTTCCCCTGGGGATACATACATACATACATACATATTGTAAATAACTCCCTAATTTAATTGACTTGTAAATACCTACTTATTACTGTTTAGACTTAACATCTATGTTAGCAATGATAGTGCCTATATATTTGTAAACTTTTACTAATTGTGATATAATTTCTGTTTTTTCTAATTGTACTAACATATACTTTTGCTTCATGTACTCTTCTTGTACTTTAATAACCTATTGTTTAATATACTGTATCTATGGAGCTTTTCTCCCCAGGGACTCCATTGAAAACGGGCTCCTTCAGCTCAATGGTCCATCCTGGCAAACAAAGTTCAAATAAATAAATAAAATAATAAATAATATCTTCCTTACAGAAAACAAAGGGGGAAGGAGCTAGCCCCCTACCCCCATCTTCAGCAGCGTCAAAGACTGCACTCAGCCAGTAAATAGTGTCTGTCATCATGTGACAGGGACGCTGCACAAAAGAAAGTGCATCAGCATTAACTCATAAACCTCTGAAGAAAAGTTTCACTACACACAAAAAAAGAGAAGAAAGCCCCTGTGAGCCCATCAAGTATGGGGAACAAAGGAGTCTTAATGGTAAGCATTTTTACTTTAGATGAAAAAACAGGAGTAGACACCTCTATGCTTACTCACAGCAACCAGTCTTTAGTGGAAGAGTCAAGGGCCCACTCCACATGAGCTAGTCAACACTAAGCAAACACCAGATAGATAGACTAACTCACTCAGGATGTCAGTGAAAACTTAGGGCTCCACCTACAAAAAACGTTTCTAGGAGTGTGTCTTTCCCACTCCTCTCTGTCAGATGATGATGAGGATGAGTCTAATCCATTGCAAAATGTGGGACAATAAACAGTAACCACGGTGGTGCAGCAGTTAGTGCTGTCACCTCACAGCAAGAGGTTTTTCCGGTTCGATTCTCAGCTGGGATGCCTTCTGTGCAGAGTCTGCATGTCCTCCCTTCAGTTGCGTGGATTTCTTCCAGATGCTTCGGTTTCCAACCACATTCCAAAGACATGCAGTAGGTGGATTGGACACATTAAATTGACTGTAGGTGCGAGTGTGTGTGCGAGTGAGTGGTACGGATGAACTACTGTGGCAGAGCTAGCCACCCAGTGGTGTGAACTATGGCTCGAGGTGATCACCACTGTTGAAGTGACACCCTGACTCCATGTGCAAAATGGGAAAAGAGGTTTATGGATGGATGGAAGGAAACAGTATGTGAGCAGCTGGCGCCCACCTAAGAAACAAAATCACTGAGAGGAACTTTTGGCCAATGCCTTACCTTCCTGTCTATCCAACACTGGCCAAGGCTCATGCGATAAACCATCTTGTTAGTCTCTACACTGGTCAACTAAGAATGCCATCTCCAACATGGTGATGAGCTACTCATGCATACCTTCTTCTGTGGGTAGCTGTTGAGCTAATATCAGTTGTAACAGTTTTCTGAGTCATGCATTTTTCCCAGCAATACAAACAGTGATACTATGGGTCTGGTTTGTCACCTGACATCTGGAAGACCTCTAAGTTTCAAGGATTACGTGTGAGAACTTTCCATGGGTATACATTAGGGACAAGACCTGAACTTTGGAAGAAGAAAAGAAGTGGAAACACAAATGCTGAATGAACCCTCCTAGTTTGGCATGCGACATTACAATAAGTACCAGAAGGAACTATATGCACCCCTAAAGAAAAATTCCTTTAAACTCCATAGCTGTCACTCTTGAATTTCAAACACCTTAAAGCTGTAAAGCCATTTACAAGTTGCTGCTTTTGTTTCTTCTCTTTTTACAATAAGAGCTGGGAACACTCCTGCATATACATCTGAAAATGGCAGTTTGCTTATGATGGCAAATTTATTTCAAATACAAAAGATACAATGAAATATGCTTCAAATATTTTTAATACATTTTCTTATCTACATCAAAGCTATTTCAAGTTTACAACTCCTTCACCAATATTAACAAAACATTCACAACTATCATTTTTAAATACAAAGTAGACTATAAGAATGGCAGAAAGGCAAAAAGTTGTGTGTAGTGGGGGTGGAGTAATGGGAAAAACTGATTTTTAATAAAGGAAGGAATACCATTTAACCACTGCTACAGACTAATCCACTTCCAATCTCCTTCCTAAAAACACTTTGAAGTGAGGTTTATCAGAACAATGCTTCAACTTAGAAACAGGTAAAAAGCCTAGCAGCAACAGACTAGCATTGGTTTTCAACAAATTCCTACATGAACAATGCCGGGCCAAGAGTATTTCCTAGTTAACTACATTTAAGAAAATAACGCAAGCTCTAGATTTTTCATAGTGAAATACACTGAAAACATTCAATAAAAATCTTTCCTCACAAGGTGGCAAGAAGAACTGGATCACAAGAAATAAGAATTTTACAGTATCTGATCCCACTAAATTAGACAAACAGTGGCAAGAAGAACTGGATCACAAGAAATAAGAATTTTACAGTATCTGATCCCACTAAATTAGACAAACAGCTGGTTATAAATGGAATAACTCTTGGAGGAACCCAACACTTCATAAATCTCATCAGAGACAGGACATGCACTCATACCAATCACATATGTCAAAAGGATGATCTCCTGTAAACAGCATCTTCGTGACAAATCTAAAACATTCTGCTAAGAAGGGGGCAGCAAGGGTAATGGCTAACGATCCTTTCAATGTGTCTGAAATATAAACTTCAGTTATTCAACAGTGAAAGTTTACAGATGCCAGAAATCTTCAATTTTTTGAGCTGTGGTACTAAATTCTTCTGCAGTTCAGTCCAGTTAAAAAAACTCTTGCAAATATGTACATGCTAGTTTTACTGTAATTTCAGCCACATTTAAAAATATGCTTCCACTCATATGAATTCACCATGTATAATTCCTGCTTCAGACAGCCAACTGAAATTCCTAGGACAGCTTGGCAGTTACATTATCAAAACTGTTTATCCAACAGATTAAAATTTGATGCAGCGTATTATGTGTTGCTTTGTTGTTGCACCCAAAGTAAAGAAAAAGCTGAATGTTTAGATGGGAGCTCAGTAATACAGATTTAGTAAAACAACTATCACTTCTTTCAGAAAGTACAAAAGCATTACACTACATGAAGAGTTTTATATGCTGCAGGACATCGGTCAACAAAGCTCTAAACCTCAGACAATAGCACCACTGCATTAGTAGACGTATGTGCAAAGCAAAGTGCTTGACAACCTCAAATTCTGCTTGCTAGTCTTAAAGTCCTTCCATCCAAAACTCTGCCGTGTCTGCATCTCAGTTTCAGGCACCAAGCTGTAGATCCCCACTACCGGTGAAGGAAAGTGGGTGTTTTATCAGTTGCTTAGTGTGAACCACACCAAACAAAAGTCATTTATTTATTTATTTTTATGTATTCATATATGTTAACCACTGGGTATGTGAGCTGATCATGAGAGATCTTTATGAGTTATGACTTAAGCTAACCTATTTTTACAGGCCGCGGTACAATGCTGTTATGAATTCAGTTCAAGTAGGAACAGATGGATAGGAATGACTAAGGCTATGTGTGGAACTAATAAGCAGGACAAGCTGTTTAATATCACCAAACACTCTAAACCTGATTGTAAACACAGAATCGCACACACAAGCACAGACATACACATATAACACCTACATATGTACACATACATTCACACTCACCACACACACACACACACACACACACCTGCATTTACACATATATGTCCCTCAAAAAATCATTAAATGTATTGCATCTGTTTTTAATATAAACAACTGCTTAGTTTGCAGTGACGTATTCTGCAATACAAATGAAGTATAAAGTCTGCACTTCATTACCTTAATTATTGTTACCTGCCAACCCAAAAGCCTTCCCCAGTGGGGCATAATCCATTCATTCCCTTAGGAAGTGCAACATGGGATCAGGGGAGAGATCTGTCCAGATGGGGCAGTCTTCACTGGCATCCTTTCAATAAATATTATAATGCCCTAGCCCTCTGTCCAGATGGTGCAATTCTTGCTGACATCCTGGCAATAAATGTAATTATACTATCTAATATGCATCACCCCATTGGCCCACAATGCCTTCCGCATACGAGTGCACACTTCTACACCACTGCATTGAAGGGCACCATCAGACAGTGGCTTGATGAGCCAAACGCCCACCTCAAGCCACGCACTTGCATTGTTATCTCTTCTCCAAGGGTCTGTGGCAGTCTGTGACTGGTTCCAACCCACCCTCCCTCCATGATGGGAATTCTCTGGCAGGTATGTCACGCACCTAAGCTGGTAATCAAACTCAGGCCACCAAGGATTTAGTCAGGGCGTTATCCATCTATGACACAGGAGCTGGCTTACCATTTTTATCTTTTCCAATTTCTTTCTTACAGATAAACAAGTCATCCCCAATCCTCCGCCATCAGTTTAGTGGACCAGGGTATGGAACATAGAGGATCAGATATGTCATCTGTACCACTAAAGGTAAAGATTTTGTGCCCTCTTCTCCTCTTTCACACATGTGTGCTGCTGCTAGATCACATAATTCTGGCACATTCTAAGAGAAGGGATGAAGCATTTGGTTCCTCTTATCCTAAAATTAAATTTTCTGATCTGTGCCATGTTATTAGGATTTAAGACAATGCTGGCAAATGGACTAAAACACTAATTACGACCCAGACAAAGTGAGTACTACTATGAAAAGGGCATCTGCTAGATTTGGCATGGGAAAAGAAAATAAAGACACTTGGTCTCTCTGATTCTCTTCAGGTGGAAGGGAGGAGGGGCAACAGTTTGCAAGCACAGTCTCCAGAGTAGATTTCCAGTGAAACTGGGGATCACAAGGAAATGCTCGTCTTCAAGGGGATAGGGCCAAATAACTGTGTCACAAAAACACTGGGAATGCCTTTGCCCCACCATTGGTGGGGGTCTGGCTTCACCTTCTCAATCCAGAGCCTTCCACAGTCAAGGGTAGACCTAATTATCCCAATGCCGATACCTTACAAGCTAATGAGTATGCCAGAGGAATCATGGATTAAACAGAAAACCCCCAATCCCCTTCATGAATGATAGTGAGGCACTCAGTACATTTGACTCACACTCAGAAAATGAATATGCAATAGGGCTTTCACTTAAGGGGAAACAAATATGTCACTGCAGTAGTCCAGGATAAGCTTGATGATCATAGGAGAATAAAAGGGGCTATTAAAGCATTTAAAATATATTTTCCACTATTTGCACCCTAATTAATTAATTAAATCTTTCCCTCCTGTGTCTTACGACTTTGTGGCACAGAGAGATAAAGTCCTGACTATGACATAGATGTCCCAAGTTCAAGTAGCAGCTCAGGCTCTGGTGAAAATGAGATTGGGAGTGAGGGAACAAGCCACCAATGCCAGTTTGCCCATCCCACTCCATTCTCTACATTAATGATGCCTAGAAAGTGTTGGTACATGGTCCTCACCATGGAACTGGTGACATGTCTTTGGCACCATCAAGTCAGTAATGGTAGCCTCCACTGTACATGTGTCAATGGGAGGTATTTCAAGTGCCAAGGTGACTCAGGTGTGCACTTCAGCCACCAGGGTGGTGTGGGGTTAGGCCATATGAAAGTGCTCCTAAATCCCATCATCGAGAGGGATGCAGGCCATAAGGGTGGGGGCACTGGGCAGTTCTCTGGCTTTGGGATAACTAGGTCTGCTTTTAACAACTGAAGCCCTGGACTGATGAGGCAAAACCAGACCCCCATGCTGGTGGGACAAGGGCATTCCTATCCTCTATAGGTGGGATTATGCAGGAAGGCAAGAAAACACAAACTTTATGCTTACCTGAATGACAATGCCCTCAGATAGGCTTGCCCTCAGGGAGATTAAAAAATCCCTTGTCTCAAAACCTATCAAAGGGGACTGATAGCAAAGAGTGAGGCAAAAAAGCTTACAATAAATCTTTCACTCATACCACTCCACTACCTAATGGTTTCCATGTTTAGCACTTTTCTTTCACTAGCATTTTCAAAAATTGACCATGTATATGACATGGGATTGTGTACTGTATCAGAACACTTGCAAACATCAAGTGGATTTTAAGGTACAAGGCAGTTACATGATTATACTTGTTGTATGCCATTGACACATGAAGGATTTTATACGGAAGAGGCTTTAACTGGGTGCATTTAGACTTGTTTTATGCACTTTTACACAAGAAGGATTTTTCTACGAAGGCTTTTAACAGTATGTGGTGCCTAAATAATTTTACTGAAGTTAATAAGGCAATAGATTATGTCCTGAAAGTACAGATGTGCAAGATCTTACGATAGCAATAGATGTCCTACCTCTCACTGTTGCAGTATTCCTTACTAAAGGGATATCCTGCCAAGGAAAGCAAAATGTCTGGCCAAGAAACCAAAGCCTTAGCTCCTTCCAGACACCGTATGTCATCTACATCTAATGCATAAGGTACAAAAGTGATGTACAAGCACCTAAACCTCAGAACTAAATTGTCCCAATACTAGAGCAACCCAAGAGGAAAAAAGCAAGTACATGTGCATCCAGAAAGGAAAGGAGGAGGACCCCTGGACCAGAGAAAAAGAAATATTACAGAATGAGGGCTAGGATGGAGGGATGGAATGCTGCAACAGTGAAAAGCAAGACATCTACTGTTATTGTAAGATTTTACACAACTGTGATGCCTTTCCTTATCACTGCAGCAGCATGCCTTACTAAAGGGAGATATAAAAGCTACTGGAGAGGATGGGAGCTCCCGGCAAGATTTTTGGCTTGTCCCACTTGATTTTGTGCAGGACTTCTGGCAGCAAAGGAAGAGGAAGGTAAACATACAGAAACATCCCCTCCCAGGAAAAAGACATGTTGCCCACTTTCCAATCCATAGGACTTGACACTGTGGAACAGAACCGGGGGAGCTGTCTGTTCTGAGAAAGGCAAAAAGATCTACTTGAGGAGCAATGTACCATACCCAGAAAGACCTCCAAGTGAAGCATCAAATTTGTGAGGATGTGTTCTGAACTTGCTGAGATTATCTGCCACAAGAATTGTGCTCTGAGGAAATATAAACTGTCAGTAGAGTTAGCTGATGGCTGACTGCAAAACCCCAAGCCTAAAGAACTAACATGTAAATAAATTAAGATTTTGTGCCCCTTTCCTTGTTTATGCATTACATAAATGTGGTGTTGTTTTTGAAAATTCTCAAAGGACCTGGAACCCAAAGAGGATGCAAACCATTAAGAACCAGCATCAGAGCTCTTATCTCTTTGATGTTGACATGGACTACTTATTGCTGTGGAGACCAACCCCCTGTTGTTGGAAGAAGTTCCTCAACCTTGATCAGAAGCATTTCTGTACAGGTGTCTTGAGTGGGAAGAGGACCTGAAAAGGCAGGCCTGCATTCAGAAAAATCTGCTGAATCCACGAGAGGAACTTGAGTTTGGGGCAAGGCAACAGAGAAGTGAGATGATCCAGAGGATGGCAATGTTGAAGCCAAATAGTTCTGAGATACCACTGAAACTTCCCTATGTGGAGCCTGGCAAAAGGAGTCACAGGAATGGTGGATCCCATACAACCCAGAGCTTGAAGAAACTCTCTTGCAGATAGCTGTTGCAGAGGAAGCAGTCAAGGAAAGGACCTTTGGAGGAAGAAGCAAGGCCATCATTGGCAAAGTCTGAATCCTGCAAAACTTGGTCTTGAGAAGGGGTAAGAACAAACTTTTTGAAATTTAGAGTGAGCCCCACAATGCAGAGGAGAACCGTTGTATAATTGAGATCCTTAGGAAGAAGGTGCTGAAAGGGGGCTTTAATCAGCAGGTCATCCAAATATGGGAAAATCTGAATTTCCTGAAGTCTACAGAAGGCTACCACTGAGGCCAGATGCTTGGTAAAGACGCTCGGAGCTGTAGAAAGACCAAAAGGCAAGGCAGAGAACTGAAAGTGTGAGGAAGAAACAGAGAAACATACAACTTTCCTGTAAAGAGGGTGAATAGGAATGTGGAGGTAGGCATTCATCAGATTAAGAGACACCAGGAAAGCCAGAGGTAGCAACAAGGGGAAAGGGACTGGAGAGAGAACATCTTAAAAGAGGGTACTTTCAGAAAGGCGTTAAGAAAAGAAAATCCAGAATGGGTCTCCAAGAACCCTCCTTCCTGTGAACTAGGAACATTCTGGAATAAAATCCCTTGCCCTTCTGAGAAGCCAGAACTGGCTGAATAGTTCCTTGAACCAAAAGGTCTTAAAACTGAAGGAAAGTGAGGAAGCTGGCAATGGGGAGGATGGGGAATGCCTGAAAAGGGAGGAAGGCACTTCCAAACTATGAAATACCTGTTTTGAATTATGGAAAACCCCATGAATCTGTGGTTTTGTGTTGCCAGACTGCAAGAGACAGAGTCCATCTAAGGGAAACAGGAATCTGGCTGAGGGGCAGAAGAGGTTGAATGTAAACTGGAGTCAGCTTTGTCATTTAGAACCCTGAGAAGGTTTTTCAGGAAAAACCCTCTTGGAAGACCTCTTAGTTCTGAGAGGATATCTTGGCTGCCTCTTCACATAGGAAGACTTAGAGGGGTAATTACTTAAAATTTAAATATGGGAATAGAAGAAAGGAAGATCTGCTTATGTGATTTTGCATGACGTTCCCCTTATCCTGCAAGGCCCAGAAAAGCAAAGCTGCTGCAGAGCCTAAAAATATTTGGCTGTCCAAAGGTTAACTTAGAATTAATGTCTTCATGAAGAGACTGAACCTGTCACCAGGAATATCTCCTCACAACCGACACTGAAGCAGCTGCCCTAAAGAAGGCATCAGCAGCATCATAACTACATTTTAAAGAGTGATGAGGTACCTGAGAAGCAGAGCTCAAAAGGGAAATACAGAGGCTTTAGCTTCTGAATCACGTAAATCAGAAAGAACATTCCCAAGCTGAGAATGAACAGCCAGGACATATCTAGGCATATGGCTCTGAAAGTTAACGTAAATGAACTTTTTTTCCATACCACTAATGTCCTTATCAGAGGGCAAAAGTTTGGAAAAACACAGAAACTTAAATTTGTCAATGGCCAGGGAAATCACTGCAGGGTCAGAAGAAGGGCTTTCATATAAAACCTTCTGGGCTTCAGGAACTTTATAGACCCTGTCTGGCTTCTTTGGAGCAGAAAGCTAGGAGTCAGAAGTCTGAGTGGCAGAAGAAAATGTGTCCAAAAGAGCAACCATGACAGGAGGAATTGCAGTAGGCTGAGGGGAATCAATCTGCAAAAGATCCTAACAACTTTTCTGAATATTAGAAATCTGGGAAAAATCCCATTCAAAATGTTCCTTCATGTGGACAAGTGTCGTCCCCAAAAGACAATTCTTAAATTGGGAAATGAGGGACAATGGAATCTTCCTCCAACTCCAGTGTTAAAAGGGAATTAATTCAAATACATGCATCTGGAGCATTTCTCCCAAGGCCTCCACTGAAAACGGGCTCTGTCCCAGTTGGACTTTCCTGGTAGCAAATGTTAAATAAATTTGAGAGTGGTAAAGGACATCTCTCCAGAATCTAAAACCGCCTCCTCTTCAGAGGCATCAGAATCTGTATGCATTTTAGAAGTAGTGAAGGAAAAGATTAAGGAACAGACAATCACTAAGGGGGCTACAAAACTATAAGGGCTTTAAAAAGACCTTGAGTGACATTCTACTACTCATTGTGTAGATCCTTAGCTACAGGAGCCACATGTCTGGTTTTCTGCTTTTTCAAAGGAACATCAGCCCTAACAAACTCATGGGGTTCAAACCCTTGCCTGACTTCAGTAATGGAACTAGGGATTTTCTCCCTAAACAGAATCTAGGGAATCTCCATTGGCCAATCAGAAATAATATGCCACAGTTCAAAATCCTCATATAAAGCAGACATAGGCACAGTCTCAGAGGATATGTGGGTAGGCAGCCTCATGTTGGCCATTGACTAGGGCTTGACAGAGGGGGTTGTTGGTGGAACTGGACAGTCCTCAGATTCTTCATCCAACCCAATGCAGATGTCCAGTGGGGGTGGATAGAAGAAGAATCAGTACATATTTTTTTGATTTCTTCTTACATAGCAGCTGAATGTCGGGGGAGCAGAAAGATTCAGAAGCAATTGAACCCTGAGCCAGAAGCTTCAGTCACCAGTTTTCTAAATAGATAGAAAAGGAAACAGGTGGCTGAGTAAAGTCTTCTGTACAAAAGCCTTACAAATCTAACACTAAGTACAGTCTTGGGCAGCACAGAAACAAAAATGCACTTCTCATGTCTATCCTTATGGGGAATCTGCCTCCCAAACTCACATTTTCCTTTCCTGGATGACATGTACACAGTAATACACTCCAAAGAAAAAAGGAAGGGAAAAAAAAAACAGTGGGCACTTACCTTTTGAAGGCTCGGTAGCTGTACCTTTGAAACATCCTATGGCAGACTGGAGTATAAAAGTAGGATATGCACTCAGGGCAAAGAAATTCTGAGGTTTAGGTGGTCATACATCACTTATGTACCTTACACCTTAGATGCCTGACAGCTCCTACAACAGCTAAGGCTTTGGTAACATTGCTAGATGTTTGTCTATCCTCAGCAGGCTATCCCTTTAGTATGTAATACTGCAACAGTGACAAGGAAGAACATCAGACAACAATCTTTTCAGTACTGCTTTTCTCTCTTCTGGCCCTTGATTTTTCTGACAGTACTAGCAGGCTTGGCTTTGTTACTCCCATTTGAAGATTAAGGAAGTCAGATGTGATGGCCAGTCCTGAAATATGGCAGAAGAATTTCATCCATACAACTGACCCAGGCATGATTATGTCTTCCAAATTGCTTTGTATCTCTTGGCACATTGTATTCAATACTGTTGCGTTACCAGATATCATAGCAATTTTGTTAACTTAGCTAAAGGCCAGTGTTCTTCTATAGCATTTCAAGTTTCTACTGCTACTGTCATGAGATGTAGGACAATCAAGCAGCAGCCGTGACATTTATCCATACCCTACTTTTATACTCCAGTCTGCCGTAGGATGTTTCATAGGTACAGCTACCGAGCCTTCAAAAGGTAAGTGCCCACTAGGTTTTTTTTTTCCTTCATTTTTTCTTTGGAGTGTATTACTGTGTACATGTCATCCAGGAAAGGAAAATGTGAGTTTGGGAGGCAGATTCCCCATAAGGAGCCAATGAACCTGCAGTCCTTACCAGGTGCTTTGTGTGTTCATGTAACACTTGAGCCTGGCAGGACCATTGTGTTTCTAATATTTAAACTAGTCAAGCAAAATTCACCCATATACTGTAGCACACTATCCTGGTTATTAGCCCTATTTAAAACTGTCAATGTTCTTGTCTAATATCACTTGTATGCCGTACCATGGATGTTTAATTTCACATATGCAGTCTGTATGGATTAAGACCACACTTGAATTTGGACTACAGCACTTGAAATAATCTTTTACTTTTAAGTTTTTGCATCTGAAGCATTTCAAGTTGGTCAACACATTGTTTTTTGAGCTGTTCGGTTTGGAGGTTTTTTACTGCTACATTTGACTGTCACATGTTTTCATAGTTTTTTTTTTCCCCAACAGTCTACTGTGTTGAATTCACAGGCATCTTACTACAACCTCTGCAACTTCATTTGCTTAAATTGCTTACTAGTCTAATTTGAAAGCACACAGTCTTTGGGTATATTTCTACATTTCCGACGCAGGTATTTTAGTATTATGTAACATACTGTTGCAAGCCAGGACTTCATTAGAATCTAGTCCATTCCAGCTATATTGAACACCTTGCCATCTTCACTGACTTCTATAAAACCTTAGTCATACTATAACCCATAAGTTATTATTTTAACTTTATTATTCTACTTGCCTACCTTCTTCCTTTACTATGCCCACTTATTTTGTTGGACTATATCATAGAGTACTGATTTTAGTACAAATCATGAGCTTTTCAAGGGACTGTATTTTGGCACTCTACCCTTTAAAATCTTTACTGATGTATTCAACTCTTACTGGAGACAGCAAATTTTGAGCTGGTAGAGAGATGTGTGCCATACGCAGTAAGGCACAGCTGACTAGTGGCCAGTGCTCTTGTAACCAGATGTTGCCTGGGTTTGAACAGCTCTCAGACAGGTTTTGGGGTCTGGCATATGAATTACTTCACATTATAAGGAATCAGCTTTGCTCAGGTAATTACACAAACTCTACCCATCTTTTACCACATACCATGGACTTGGCATTCTTCCTCAATATGACACCCTCAGGCTTGGGGTGAAGCCAGTCTCATACAGTTTTTAGTGACTGCCCCATAGTTAAAGACCCTAATCTAAAACTCACGGAATGTAAAATATGATAGCTGTAACAAGTAAATCCTGCTACCCACCAGATAATTTGGAAGCCAACCCAGGCAAGCCTTCTGTAGTCTAGAACAATGCTGTGAAATATGCCTTGACAGTCACAGGTACACCTTACTCCCTGAGAACCTCGGTTTGATACAGAGATCTATCAGAACACTAAGTTAGTGGTGAAAGTGTAAATGGAAGAGCACAGATTATGCTTCCTATCAAGCTTAGAGATCTTGTGAAAAGGTATTCTTTTCTGGGGAGGAATCTGTAGCAATGAACTGACCATCCTTTTTTCTTCTAGGTAGTTGACAGGTTGTATAATGCTGCCTCCCTGTTCACTCATACATCACTGCCCTCAGATGACTGTGAACTGGACGGTCCCATTCTCTACTGCTGAGCTTGGGCAACAGTGGTCTGTTCCAGCTAGCATGAGAAGCACATGGGATATTTCCATTATTCTTTGGGAGCCTGATTCTTAGTAATGCTCAATTTTAAGCTACTGGATTATGGTGCAATATGTCCATGGTTTAAGGGATGTGTCAACTTTTTGTAGTTAGGAACTATGCCCAACTCAAATGGCTAATGCCTGCCCTTGATGTGCTGTGCTCAACCTCTTTTTTAGACTCTCTCTCTTTTCTGAGTTCACTTTTCTCCTCTATCTGCATTAAGTCTGCCTTAGATAAATGTGATCCACATAAGTCCCATTGCTAATGTACCCTTTACTGTTGTGGTTAATGAGAAAGTTGGATACTCATAGTTTTAGTATATTATAAACAAACAAAATTCAAGTCACTTTCCAGTCTGGTTTTTACACTAGATGTAACAATGAGAATGTCTTTACCAGGTTAAAGAACTACAGAAGCAAAAAAAATTCCACCTTTTCTTTGTGATGGTTATCCACGGGCTAGAGGTACCACTTGGTGGGTGGGGTACTAGAATAGCTTGAGTTATAAACAAAAGAAGATCCAGTCTTAAAACACTTGGTCAAAAGTAATAACTGTCACTGTATGAGCTTGTATAGATTACTGGCAGATATTGGTTAGGGTTAAACCCAAATTGATAGGGAATCCAGCAAATGTCCAAAGAAAAATAAAAGAAAATTTATGTTGTTCAAGTCCAGCAAGGGCCAAACTAACCTTATTTATAATTACCTTGATAATTATTATGCTGTATTATCACAGCCCATATAGTTAAGAATAAAAGAACTTACATTTGAGATGTTTCAGGGTCCCTAAAGTGGTCTTGGTGTTTTAGTCTTGGGTCCTTTGTAAGCCCCATTCAGTTAAATAAAAAGATTTAAGTAGTTAAAGCCAGTGAAATATTAGTAAAAGAACTATATCCTAATGGCAAGAGATCAACACTGTTAATTCTGTCCCGGCCTTACTTGATCTCGCTTTTCAGAATCTGACACAGTCAACCCATAACAACCTTTTGAAATACCCTCATATTTACTGTGGGATTGCTAGTGCTGTCCTGAAAAGGTCTGCATCTTACCTTTTGGTATGCATCTAGAAGACAGTACTACAGCTAAATTCTTCATCTTCCTACCATCTTAATTCCAATCAAGGGGATCCAACTTGGCTCCATTGCAGTTATACATACTTCTGGAAGAACTCAACTTCAGATGTCTTTGGTATCAGTGTTACAAAGATGATATGCATTTACATCTCTAGTTCCCTCTGAAGCAAATGCATATTGAAAATTCTCTAACAGCGGATCTGGAATCCTTCAGTTATGGCTAGACAGTAATCATCGGAAGCTTAAACAGTAGCCATGGTTACACATGTCCCTTTCGGTAATTCAATTTCTCTCATCTTTAAGATGTTTTTTTTTGTTTTGTTTCTTCAACCAGAGGACTGGCGGAACTTTATAAATCCTGGATCCTGAATTCACTCCTGTGCATTCAGCACATCAGGCAATAAGCACCCTTCAGCACTCATTGTTTCTGTAGCAGGTACAGGATTTACGAGATCAGGTTGCTAGCCCGATGTCCAACTTTCATCAGAGGGTGCACCACAAACTCGCACACAGACACACACACACACACACACCTAGGGCCAGTTTAGTGTGTCCAATCCACCTACTGCATGCCTTTGGAATGTGGGAGGAAACCGGAACATCCAGAGGAAACCCATACAAATGCAGAGAGGACATGCAGACTCCAAACAGAAGGCACCCCAGCCGAAAATCGAACCAGAGAACCTCTTGCTGTGAGGCAACAGTTTTAACCGCTACACCACTGTGCCTTCCAAACTTTAAATAAGGGGAGAAAACATGTCATTGTTCTTGAAGACAGACTGTCACTGAGGTCCTAGGTGTAATAAGCTTACAGTCAAGATATTGAGAAGCATAACCACATCACTCAAGTAATAATGAGTATATTAGTCACTCCTAGTTAAAAGATCATTCCCAAAGTAACTCCCAACATCAATTTACTCTTTCTCATACAATCATCTACATTGTGTTTTAAACACATTTATCAGATTCTTATTCTGTAAACAATGATCTTGGTTCACATACAGTAACAGAAAAGAAAACAAACCATAGCAAACATAATTCTTTTTCATGCATTGTGTACGTTTTCTTTTTAACCATCATTAAATTCCCAGCATTACATATACGGTTCAATTCCTTCCTTCCTTTAAACCCCACTCCTCTTTCCAGACATTATTCTGTATGTATTGTTCCTACAAATTCCATTTATTTCTACTTAGTTTGCTCCTTCCATTTTCTAAATATCCCACTTCTAGTTATTTTATCTCCTTTATCATATTCAGTTCTTCAATTAAAGTTTGTTTAGAGTCTAAGTTCCATTTTCTAGTAATTGTTTTTTTTCTTTTTGGAAGCCAATAGAATTAAACTTAGTAAAGAGGTACCATGTTTGGGCAATTCAGATTATATATCCTAACTCAAAAAAAAGCATTGCCTTATTACAACCATTTGCTTCCCTCAATATTTCAGACAAAGTACCTTGCAGGGAATTTAAAATCCTCAAAATTAAGCAACGATGGTCTCAGCTGATGTGAGGATCCATCCACCATCTCTTCCCCATTTTTGTACATGAGATCAGGATGTCACTTCAACAGTGAGAATCATCTAGAGCCAAAGTTCACAATGCCAGGTGAGGATATCAGTATTATATGCACAAAATACCTCAACCAAAAAACTGCAGACTCTGAGTATTACTTAAACACTGACCTACCTGATTTTCACCCAGCAGAAATACAAATACGAAACTACCATCTAAACAACTACAAAAAACTTGCCATCACCGCCATTTACATTCCTCCAAGCAAGAACATCCAAATTCTGGAAAACATTCTTTCCTGGTTATCTCAACACCTACCCTACAAAACTTTATTGCTAGGAGATGTGAATATAGACTGGAAACCCCTCGAATCCCCTTCGCCTGCCCAAAGTATCAATCTATTCGATTTCACCTAACTTATCACCACCCCCAGTAGACTCTCCAAACACTCCTATCTAGGCACAACAACCAAATGGATCCTCTGTAACGCTCCCCAACATTATCACAACCCCACAACACTATCTGATGCACTAAGTGACCACCTATCCATCAGCATAGTGAGATACCCACCCCAACAACAGAAACCACATCTGTATAAAGTCTGTCGTAAACTCAATGACTTCAACCCCACCTCTCTAGATAATAGTCTCTCTGCCATAAACTGGTACATTCTGTACTCCCTCCCTCTTGATGAAGCCGTACTCTAATTCAACCACATCTTTCTAAACACCCTCAACTCACTAGCCCCCCCCCCACGTACAATAAAAATAAAATCAAACCATGCCCCATGGCTCACTGAAGACACTCGCAAACTAATGCAGAAATGAGATAATGCCTGGAAAACTTGGTTAAAAAGTAAATCTCCCAATCACCTCCAAGTATTTAAAAAACTTAGGAACTAGGCTAAAAAAGAAATCTACAATGATAAGTCCTTTTATGCTAAGACACAAATCTCCACTCATTCAAATCCTAACAATTTCTGGAAAAATATCAACTCTATTCTACACCCTGGAAAACCCCAAAACCCCAGTCCCTACCCTAACTTTTCTGACCATGAAACCCCCTCTCTCCTTAACCAGTTTTTCATAGACTCTATCAGCAAATTGACCAATACAGGCCAAAATCTACCCCACAACCTAATACCCCATACTATTAACAACAACACTAGTCTCACCTTAAACCCTATCTTTACATGCTACATAAAATCTCTACTCCTCAAACTTAAACCATCTTCCCCCTCTGCAGACAACCCCCCCCCCCACATTTCCTCATGCTTGCTGCAAAATCCATTGCCCATCCAGTCTCCATGCTCATTAATCATTCTATAAAAGAAGCCACTGTCCCCAAAATCTGGAAATCGTTTTACATTATCCCACTTCACAAAGGAGGTAACTCCACTGACCCCTCCAATTACCATGCTCCCCTTACTATTTAAAATACTAGAAAAGTGTATTCACAACCAAATACTTAACTTCCTCCTACAAAACAACCTCCTCTCCCCAACATGGCTTCTGACCTCACCATAGCACCTCCACAGCCCTTGTATCCTTCATCGACACCATTACCGAAGCAAGAAACAGCAATAACAGTCTCATGTTTGTCCCTCGACTTATCTATGGCATTTGATATGGTATCACATTGCAAACTTTTGACCAAACTGGCTAAACTCAATCTCTCTAGCTCAGCTCTATAGGTACCTCACTGACAGATTTCAATCAGTTAAACAGCAATCTTCCTGCTCTCCTTTCTTACCTATATACATTGGCATACCCCCGGGTTCCATTCTTGCACTCCTGCTCTTTAACATCTTTATCAATGACCTCCACTCCTCCAACTCCAACCTCATTCAGTACACTGACTCCACCTTTATCACATCCGCTAACTCTATCACACTTCTTCAAACACTTGTAAACAAAAAAGAAAACAGGCTCCGATCCAGAGGGTAAACTCCAAAAGATTTATTCAATGTTAAGCGCTTTTCGTCTTCCGTCTTCGGAAGACTTCTTCAGACAAGAGAGAAAAAATTATTTTACACAATTTAAAAGAAAAAAAAAAGGTGCTAAAACAGCGCAAAACATGTATCATACAGCTGCCAGTCAATTAACCACTTAAAACCAAAGTTAATTAAAGTTATACCAGTTCTAAAACTTCATACATAACTAAAAACGGTCCTTCAAGGCTCCGTTTCTAAAATCATTACAAACGGAACACAGTACATAAGAAGGTATCCCCGTGCATATAAATATAACAGAAAAAACTTTGCTCGAGTATATAGCAAACATGAACCTATAAATATAAATACATGCTTACTTTAAATGCGAAGTGTTATCACAACATGAAAAAATGAACAATAACCAAGGTTAATTAAAGATTTAACAGCTCTGAAAGCTTCTTTCATTATTAAAACAATCCTTTGAAAATCCGTTTAAAAATTCATTACAAACGGAACACAGTGCGTAAGAAGGTATCCCCGTGCATATAAATACAAACAAAGGAATACATTGCTCAAGTATATAGCAAACATGTAACATAAAAATAACAAAAGCACAAAAAAGAGAGAAAACACCACAAGAGTAAAGTACCTCCGAGCAAAAATGTCCAAAATCAAATGTAGAAGAATGGCAGGTACTCCACAACAATCGAAGCAAACCACTGAGTAAAAAATACTACAGAATGACACAACTCATAATTTTACGTTTTTAGTATTAGAATCTATATATTCTGCTGAGAGGCTAGGCAATATAAGTAATTATACAGAGAAAGAGGAAGGGAAGTGGATAGTTAGGCTTCAAGCGGATAGGGGACATAGTTTGAATGACAGAGTCTCATTGAAACCATTTTTGTTAGATCGAGCACAGAAACATTAAGTTTAATTGAGATATGTATTGTTGTTTATGAGCATTTGTAAAGTGTATATAGATGTTTTATTGTCTTCCTTATTATATAATATGTTTATTTAAAAATGGAATGTCTTAGTTTACAAAAAGGTTTTCTTGATTATATTATTCCTTGTATGCACTGTGTGCTTTTTTAAGAGCTGGAGAATCAGCATACATAAGATATAGCCAAGATGTATATATTAAGGTTTTTAACATATATTTTTTAATATATATATATATATATATATATATATATATATATATATATATATATTTTTTTTTTTTTTTTTTTTTCAACATATTTTTGAATATTTTGTACTATTACTGAGTTCTTGTATGTAGAAGCTCAATACAAGTGTTTTGCCCCCCACCCCCTGTTTTATACACATTCCATACACATGCACACACATATATCTATATTTTTATCTTTCACTATTAAATGTTTTTTATACATGTGCATATAGTACAGAACATATTGTAATTGTGACTTTAAGAGTTTTTATCATGTGCTTTCTATTAGGCATTTAGTTGGTTTTCACTAGAAGAGATACCATATTTAAATGGAGCTGAAGTACTTTAGTATTGTTTTAAGTCTGAAGAAGCATCCTTGGAGACGTGAAAGCGCTTACTTTATGGAATAAAGAATATATTTTTTACTCAGTGGTTTGCTTCGATTGTTGTGGAGTACCTGCCATTCTTTAACATAAAAATAAATATATGTTTGTGCCTCAAATATAAACTGCTCTCACAACATGAAGAAATGATAATGCCAGCAATAGAAATTTGAGAAGTCAGAATGTCGAATATAACAAAGAAAACATCTGATACTCAGTATGACACACAACTGCAGGCTTGCTAAACAAAATACTTCAAAGGGTGTACCTGCTGCACTTGTGTTGTACTGAAACATCCGTTCCAAAACAAAAATGCGATAAATAAAGAAATATATTTAAAAGAGTATACCTACAGCACTTACATTCTACTAAAATTTTTGTTCCAAAGCAAAAAATACATTAAATAAAGAAATATGCTTGAATATAGACAAGTAAACATACAAAAAAATATATATATATAATAATAAATAAGCATAAATATATAAATAAATATAAATATGCATTTACAAATTAGTAGGATCGGATTACCGTCACATACTAGGAAATGACATTACCAATAACACTAAATCAATAAAAGAGTTATCTACAGCATAAAGAAGACGTCTAAATGGAATAACCAACATGTTATACACACTTAACAAATGCTATAACACTAAAAGAATCAATGTCGAACATTAGTCCATATACTGAACCTATAAGACAAACATTCCATGAAAAAACACCTAAGGGGTGTGTAAACTAACCTAGGGGTTGACATAAATTACAATCCATGTGATACAATCACCTCAACAAACTTCTTAACTTTAAAACACACGTCAAAGAAGTGACTTCATTCAGACCAGGTAACGTATATGAATTCAGTCTAAGTTGCCAAATAAGTTCCCATTTCTCCAACAATAACTGCTGGGGTCCACCTCTTTCATTAACTACTACCTGATCAATCACCTTGAATAAGAAGGCATGAGATGGATTCTCATTACAGTGTCTCACTAGGGCATTAGTGCTACTTCTCTTCCTTATATGGTAAGTGTGTTCATAAATCCTTTCTTTTAGCCTTCTGTCAGTCTTCCCAATGTAAAAAGCAGGACATGACTGACAGAAAGCTAAATAAACCACTGATTTAGAATTACAGCTGTACCGACCCCTTGCTTTGAATATACATTGGTTCGCTGTGAAACTAGACCCTGTAGATATAAATTTACAGTAATTACATGCCTCACCTTTATATGTACCTTTTATTCTAATAGGTTTCGTAATCGTACTTTCCATAATGTTTTTAGGTTCCTACCCTTTTTAAAAATAATTACTTGTTTATCACCTAATTTCTACTACAAATCCTTTTCAAAGGTCAGCAAATGCCAGTTCCTTCTAAGGATATCACCAATATATTTTGCTTCCAGGGAGAAAGGGGTAATAAAACTTCTCTTGTAACTCACCAACTCAGTACCTACTTGACCCATACTTACTAACGGTAGGTGTTCATCGGGGGCCACTTACCCCAACTCATCCAACACATCAAGGTCAACATCTACTTCTTTTAAGGTCAAGATAGGATAAAACGTACCCAAATGTCTTTTTCTACAAACTTCTCCCACCATTTCATCAACCAGGAATTCAGGATAACCACGACTCATGAACATTTATTTCAACAAGGCACATTCCTCGTCAAATGGCGAGTCTTCAGATGTTATTCGAGCAGCTCTCACTAGTTGTCCCTTCAGAACAGATTTTTTTCTGATGGAACGGGTGGCAACTAGAGAAGTGCAACAGAGTGTTTGAGTACGTAGGTTTCCTATATATTTTAGCTAAAAAGCCTCTACGTACAACATCCCTTTTCAATTCCACATCTAGGTAACTGATGGTATCTACACTATAAGTATAAGTGAATCTTAGGAATGGGGTGCTGTTATTCAGTACATCCACAAAACTACTAGCATCATCTGCACTTCCTTGAAACATAATAAAAATGTCATCCAAAAACCTATTGTAGAGTTTTACTTTTTCAAAATTGTCATTGTTGAATACATGGTCATGTTCCCACTGAGCTAGAACTAAGTTGGCGTAACTTGCTTCACATGGGGAACCCATAGCTACACCAACTATTTGTTTGCAGATGTCACCATTGAAACCAACATAATTGTTGTTCAAAATCACATCTAAGAGTTCTTGAATCAAACAAATCTCGTCATTCTCTGCTCCAAGGGTGATAAGCTTCCTAGTGATATACTCAATCCCTATGTCATGTGGTATAGAGAAGTAAAGGTCAACTACATCTATCGTGAGGAAGAAAATACTGTCTTGGAATTTAAATTAATCTAAATTTTCCAAAAAAGCCCAAGAGTCTTTATATATCTGTTCCTCCTTAGTTACACACTACTTCAAACACACACTCAACAATCCTTCCATCTTGTAGAAAATTGGCTAAAAACAATCAGCTTATCTTTAACCCCAAAAATACAAAGTTACTTCTCTTTCTCCCAAAAAACAATAACCACCTCAAAGCTAAATTCTCCATCTCCTCTCTAAATAACACAATAATCAACGAAGACACTCACACAAAATTGCTTGGAATGACTGTTGATGGCCAATTAAAATTCGACTTACACATTCACCATGCAATAAAAGAAACTAACCAAAAACTTGGCTTGTTATATCGCAACTCAAAATACCTCTCTGCAGAATCTAGACAATCCCTCACCCAAGCCTACCTCCTCCCTAGCCTCCTCTACGGTTCACCAGTTCTCATCAATTTTCAATCCTGTTTACTCTCTAGACTTGAGCAGACCTACAATAAAATTGTCAAATTTGCAGTCAACCTTCCTAACCCAACCCACCACTGCTTAGCCCTCCACAAGCTACATTGGCTTGAATTCTCCCATCACATAAAACTGTTCCAACTCCAACTAACCCACTGCATACTTAACAAACCCACTTCCTGCCCCTTCCTCACAAATGTAGTCTCATACTATTCCCCCAATGACCCCTACGCAGCTGGGAAACTTTTCCTAGAAACGTACATCTAAACTGAACATAGGCAATCTCCTATATAACTCTTCTACGACAAAAATCTGGAACAGCCTACCCTCTAACCTACGAAACATCATACAAACAACAACTTCAAAAAAGAACTAAACTCTTCTTCCAAACTAACTGGATCTGCCCATGCCAGGATCCCACCTGACCACCCTCCTCCTGCTCCATAACTACTCTATATTACTCAAATTTACCTAACCTCTGAATTTCCTGTCTGGTAATTGCATAATCCTTCTGGTACTATTTGTAACTGCCTTATATTGATACATGTATCACCAAAAATAACTTCCAGTTTCTGCAAGGTAAATGCTTTTTCAACCATAGTATGTATGCATCGTTTGTACACTGTTTTGCTATGATTTTCTTATTCTTGTATTAATATGCTGTTATACTTATTTTTGTGTTACTATGTATATATCTATTATTGGATCTTTTCTCCTCGGGCATCCACTGAAAATGGGCAATAACTGCTCAGTTGGACCAACCCGGTTAACAAATGTGAAATAAATAAATAATTGTACTTAGCACCTTTCTCCTTTGACAGCTTCAGAATACAATCAGTAAATCACTGTTTCATTTAAATAACACGTCCCCAATTATATGACCATGTTCAGCATTCAGTTTCACAAAAATATAAACTAAACAAACTATATACATTTACTAATGATAATTTACTACTTATTTAACAAAACAGCCTTTATTACAATGAGATATGAAAAATACATTAATATTCTGTTTAAAAAAAACTAAACAATTCATTTAATGCCTCTACTTGTCAACTTTAACGTGCCTCTTAGGCTTATAGGTTCATAGGCAAGTACTAGGCAATAGTTCTCCAGACTATTTCAAGCCTAAGCAAAAACCTCTATTCAAAATTTATCTGTAGCTTCAAGGAGGTGCAAGACAAGACAGACCAGAAGAGAATTTGAGGCTGCTTATTAAATTTATCCAGGTTTATTTTGAATGTGACGAGGGTGCTACTCTGCTTAACATGTGGTGGAATTCTGTTTCAGAGGTGAGGGTTAAGAATCTTAACACACCAACACGTCTTATTTATTTGCTGATGAAGGTTTAGTTCCTTTAACGGAATATCTGATGTATAATTAGTTTTGTCTTAAACAGACACGTTAGTTTACAAAGTCCATTGAACATGTGGGAGAAACAGACAGATACAGGTTTTGTAAAACAGAACTGGAAACCGTCAAACATCTTGTTGCTGGCTGTGATATACTAATAGCAGAAGGACTGTATACTGAAAGGCCACATTGTTTACATGACTAATTGTATTTTATTTTATTTTATTCTACAAATTGGTTTTAAATACTATTTTAAATCAGTTGAAATTTAAGTGTATATTTTGTTTCCATCATCATACATACATTTTTTCTTATTTTTTTTCTGGTTCTTTTTTCCACTTTATTCAAAATTATGTGCAATAACAATACTAACTAATTATACAATTATATAGGTTTTTAGAGTTCTTGCACACAGACCTGAAGAAGTCTAGAAGGACAAAAGTGATCTTTGTTAACAATAGGTTATGAAAACAGAAAGTGATTTTTAAATGCAAAATGTATATGTATATATTTATATATATATTTTTTGATTGCCAAATGAACTAAGGTTGATATATTTCCAGCCATGTAGTATATTGTCTTGAATAAAATCACAGACTTGATAATCTACTTAATAATTTGGTTAAATAAGAGGTACCACATCATTATAAATTTTATTTAAAGTACATAAGGGTTATATATTATTATGACAGCTACTAGGTAGGGCAGGACCAGCTCGAATGTCACACTGATGGGGGAAGGGATGTGAATTTAACATGTGTACCAATAACACTTTGTTTTACAGCACAATAAACCACTCCCATGCCTGATAAAAAGTATATATATATTTAGAAAGCTTGTGAGGAAATTATTACTCTATTTTTGTTTTACTTGGATCGCTTGTCTGTGTACTTAATAAAGGATTTTCGACTGGAAACAGACTGCCTGCCTTGCTTGGATTACTTTCGAATACTTAGTAATGCTGTACAATTATATATTTTCTATTATTACTTTTTGTTTTGTTTTGAATTAAGACGAGTTACGTTCGCTACTTCTACTACTATTGTCTGATCTGATTAATATACAGTAATTAACTAGAAATACATGGACTGAAAATCTTCCACACAGAGAAGTTTCTTACACTGTTTTGTTATAAAAAAAGAATTTACAATCATACTTATATATGTTACCATATGAATTGCAAGAGTCGTCATTACTGAGCACACTGCAAATGCTGCGAACACTTCTGTCCAACATCAAAGATTTTATTTTATTTATTTTATTTTATTTTGTTTTTGTTAACCGGGAGGGTCCGACTGGACACAGGACCATTTTCAGCGGAGGCCCGGGGAGAAAAGCTCCATGTTACAATATTAGGTTAATACAATTCTAAGCAATTAATGAAATTTAAAGTAATACAGGGAACATTTACATGACAAATGATACATCTAGTAGAATGAACAATTATTACAAAATAGGGTTTTTTTTTTCCTTCACATTCACAAAAACATTAATAATTTTACATTCACAACCAATTCACAAAGATTGAAACAATACTAATTTCATGAACTTTAATCATACTTTGACTTAGGAATGGGGTCCATTCCAGTCATGGTATTAGAAACCCAAAAGACTTGAAGAAAGAGTCACTGCCATTACTTCCTGGAAACACCAAAGTATGCAACTGTAATTGCCCATTCAGTTCTTTATAGCCCAATAATGAATTATAATCTCTCCCAACTGCATCTAAAGAGATAGAGTCTATCACAAGAATAAAAACTTTTTAAACTATTTGCAAACTATAGCATGCCTATATAAAGTTATAAGATCTTTTTCTTTATGTCATTATTTGTTCTCTGATACTTATTTTTAATCTCTAAATTGTTTTTCCTACCAAAAAAATGCTTCACAAGATCCATATAATGCTATGGAAATTAAAATGGTCAGGGAAACCAGTACTCCTCGCCAACTTATTATTGTTATACTAATCTAACACTAATTCTGATGACATCCTTCACTCTGTTCAGAAAACTGTACTTCACCACAATTTCCACATAATTTCCAGGTGTCCATCCACAGAGTAGCAGACTCTGGATCCTCAGCCAAATGACTTTGCTGCACTGTCCTTCCACCTTATCTCTTGGATAGAAAGGATATCCAGTCTCCTCCTTACCATCATGATATCCACTTCTAAGCTGCATACTGTTAGTGAACTTAGTTCATTTTGGTTGATTGACTGTTTTACACCCACTTTTTGTTTAACAGACCTATCCCAGAGTGAGCAACTGGACATCGGCTGGACAGCTGCTTATTGCCCTAAAGCTGCTGAGCCTTATGGCGGACATACACTGGCCAACAGAGGCACACAGACCCCTCCCACCATTACCATGGGTACCTGGCATAGGTTGAAAAAGTCCAAGTCCTCAACCCATGTCAATTTTTGGTGACATTAATCAATGTGACCAAATCACCTACAGCCAATTTTTTACAACACTCAGGAGCTAGCCCTGAAATAGCTCACAGTCTTTGATCAATATCCTCCTATCTAGAGTATACTGCATGCCACAGCTGATGCCTAAAGTGGTTGTCCTACACAATTCTTCCCCAAATAGGCACCACCTAGTTTCTATGCTGCTGCCTATGACTCCACTGACTTTTTAGGAGAGTTTGAAGTAGAAACACCCAGCATGTTTTGTGGAGGTTTGAGGAACCCCAGAGAGTCTTGGGAAGGACAAGCAAATTCCACAAAAGCTGCATGTCAGCATCGAACTCCACACCTTGTGCTCGGGAGGTGAAGAACTTAATCATTATACCAACCTCTAAACATCCACATTGATCTAGATGTACCAGATTTAGCAAGATTTTACTTATCCTAACAGCCACAGTTCCCATGAATACCTTGTAATCATTCAATATTAAGACAGGTGATTAAGAGGATGAGTTATACTTGGGTCCTTTCCTTTCTTACACACAAATGAAATAATTGCTCCTCTCTTTGAGGGGTAAAATCATGTGTCCATCCAAAATAGCAATGAATAATAATAATAATAATAATAATAATAATAATAATAATAATCAGGTCTGCATAATTTTTCTCCCACCCATTTTATAAAATTCTGCAGTATGTAGTCAAGGAGGACATGCAACAGCTGCACTGGAACCTTGTTTCAAATATTATACAGATGTGGATGTTTCTGAGGGTAAGGAAGATATGAGACACAGATTTTGTTTTTCAAACTTCTGACACTCAGCAGAACTACCCTGATAGAGTTCAAAGGGGAATTTGCTTAGTAGGTTTGTCCACTTTGCCTAAAACAAGTGCTATGGTGATGCAAAATTTAAGCAGTAAACGAATGTCATAAGACAAAAGGTGAAGCCTATTATTAGCAATGCAAAGGGGGGCTGCTGACCATCTGACATGCAGTGGATCTCCATGGAATGACACTAGTTAGTAAGACAACTACTGAAGCCAAGTATTTTGTCATTGAACATCATTCTAGGTAAGGTTAGAATACTACTTAATACCAGTGATTCACCTCCCTCACAGCCATGAATGGCTCTCTGCATTTCCTTAACATTAGAACTCCTAAAATCATTCACCCCCCCACCATACACACACACACTCACAAAACACAAGGTCATATTCCTATCTGGGGTGGGGCAGCTGGGGTGGTGCAGTAGTTAGCGTTGTCACCTCACAGCAAGAGGTTCTCCAGTTCGATTCTAGGCTGGGGTACCTTCTGTGCAGAGTCTGCATTTCCTCCCTGTGGTCATGTGGGTTTCTCTGAGTGGTCTGGTTTCCTCCCACAATCCAAAGGCATGCATTAGGTGGACTGTACACTCTAAATTTTCTGTAGGTGCAACAGTGTGTGCGAGTGAGTGGTACAGATGAACTACCATGGCAGGGCTAGCCAGCTGGCAAAGTAAACTTTGGTTCAAGATGATTGTCACTGTTGAAGTGACACCCTGACCCCATGAGCAAATGGGAAAAAGGGGTTGAGGATGGACAGATGGATGGATATTCATATCTGGGGTGTTGAAGGGTCCTGAGTCCTTTGTAATGTCCCTAATCGTAGCACTACAGCTTATGGTTATCCCTTCCTTATTCAGTCTGGTGAATCAGTGTCACTGTGTGTGATGATGTGAGGTACTGCCTGCTATGGCAGTGGATGTGTAACATATGCCAGCATAGCTAACTGGAATTTTGTAAAGAATTATGTGTCAACTGTATATCAAACTGATTTGTACAGATGCTTGTGCTGCAAATGTATTTATGAGGTTTGCTTGTTTTGAAAATATATGAACAGTAGGTCCTGCTAGACAGAAAAGACATATACATGCATGCAGTAACTGATTAAATGTACGCAATGTAACTGTTGAAATGAATACATTGTAACAGAGGATACTGGAAGAGACGGGGTTAATCACAATCCAGCTGCAGCTAACTTTGAAAAATGTACTGGAATTAAATTACTAGGCCTAGGCCATAAAGATGTTCTCACAGTCTTGAATGAAGCTAGAGATGCGGTGTCTGTAAAAATGATGGTTTATTAGCTCCTAAAGGAAGAGTAAAAGTGTTTTATGCTATAACACATTTCAGCAAAGCTCTAGCTGTGTGTGTGTTAACACATATGTGCTAAATTCTGGTTCAGTTTCTAGCAATGGGAGTAGCATGGGAACCAGAAGTCAGATAACCAGATGTATGTGATGTCATTCTGTAATCTACAACAAAAAAAGAAGTTATGTACTCACCATAATGTTCCATCTGAGTAGTTCTATTTCATTTGCCTTCAACTTGTGGGAATACAGATCCGTATCGGATCCGAGCCAGCAACTTCACAAGCAGCTGCTCCGAGCTCCAAGCTCCTCCCCCTACCCATAATACACCACCTTCCTTCTCTCAGATCGAGTTTGCTGCACCCTAAACCAAACAACCCAATCCAATACACCTTATCGCACACAATTTGTACCACTACTTGAAACAAAAGCTGCGAAAAAGCGTGCTCTGCTACATGGCGAGATGATAAGGCCAGGGGGAAGGAGGGAGGGATGGTTGAAGACAAATGAAGTAGAACTACTCAGATGGAATGTTATGGTGAGTACATAACTTCTTTACTTGAAGTAGTTTACTTCATTTGATCTTCAATCTGTGGGACAGAGTCTCCAGCTACTTATACACCTGGGTGGCCTTCATGGAAGGATATTCCAGAGCACCAAGGAGCCAAAGGATGCTCTCCCTCTAGAAATCAAATCCAATTTATAGTGAGAAATAAAGGTAAGAGATGAGGACCAAGTAGCCGCAGAACAAATGTCATCTAAAGATACTCCAGACTGAAAGACTGCCGAAGTAGCCATGGACCTTGTGGAATGAGCTCTAACTTGACCCAGAGGAGACTCCTTGTAAATCTGAAGGATGCAGAGAGAAAACCACCTAGCAATGGTCACCTTGGAAATGGGTTTACCTAAAAAGGTTTAGAAAAAGACACAAATAACAGGTCAGACGTGCGAAAGGGTTTGGTCCTGTGTAAATAGAAACTTAGTTGCCTATGAACATCTAACAAATGCAACTTGTATTCAGCTTTATTTTTAAAATTTGGAAAGGAAACAGGTAGATTGATAAACCATACATGGAACCCTGACAGACAATGCCTGAAGTTCTGAGACCCTCCCAGCCAAGGTGATGGCCACTAGGAAGGCTGTCTTCCAAGACAGAAATTTAAAATCTGCAGTTGCTGCAGGTTCAAAGGGGAGGGGCAACCAGAGCTTGCAATATCTTAGTAAGATCCCATTGGGGGGGGGGGTAGGATCTTTCCCGGAGGACGTAAAAGAAATGTACCTTTGATAAAAGCTTTGCACAATCTGGAAGAAGCCAAAGAAGCCATGTTCTCACCAATGTGAAATTAGAAATGGCAGCTAGTTGAACTTTCACTGTAGATGAGCTAGTCCCCTGTTGAAAAATGTTTGTCAAAAAATCAAGGATAGCCAGAAATGGAGCCGTGAAAGGGTCTAAATCCCTTTGAGAAGCCCAAATGGAAAAGCACTTCCATTTGCTACAGTAAATCTTCCTGGTGGACAATTTACGGGCTGCCACCAGAACAGTCTTGACCGAAGAAGACAAACCGGGAGTCCTAGCAATTAAGAGAACTGGAGTAGCCAAGCCGTGAGCTTCAGACTGTCCAGGTTCAGATGAGGGACCCTCGAGGGGTGAGAGATGAGATTGGGAAGGGGATTCAAGTTCCAAGGTGGAGCTAGAAGATGAGACCACAGGAAGGGAAACCATACTTGGCAAGGCCAAAACGGAGCAATGATGATCACCTTGCTGCCCAGTCGACGTGCCTTCTGGAGGAACTTTGGAATAGCAGGTAAAGGAGGGTAAGCATAAAGAAGACCAGGAGGCCAAGCATGGTCGAAAGTGTCTCTGGGGGATTCCCCCGGCAGGGGGTTCAATGCGAAGACCTCGCTGCATTTTGTGTTGGAAGGAGATGTGAAGAGATCCCAGCAAGGCTGACCCCACACTAGAAAGATCTGCTCCGCTACTGAAGGATTCAGAGACCACTCATAAGGCATCAGAATACCCCGGCTTAGTTTGTCCGGCAGTATGTTGGACTGTCCCGGAATGTGCGTTGCTACCAGAAAATGACAGGTGGAGATCACCCATTCCCAAACTATCATGGCCTCGCAACACAGGGGGTAGGATCTGGTCCCTCCCTCCCTGATGTACCAGACCACCGACATGTTGTCTGACTGAATTGCAATAGTTCCTAGAGGGAGAAAGGCATGAATGGCCTACAACGCTTAAAGGACCGCCCTCATCTCTAGAACATTTATATGCAAACTGGTCTCGATCGGTGACCACATGCCTTGAACTGTCCTCCTCGAGCAATGCCCCTCCACCCTAGCTGTGGGGCATCCGTGGTCACTGTGGTTTGGGCAGGCTGTGACAAAAGGTCGTCCTTCCAGTATTTCCGAAGAATGCATCCACCAGAGGAGGGACGACTTGCAGACTTTGCTTATGTGTATCGGATGTCTCAAAGGAAGATCCAACATAGACCACTGCACTGCTAGAGTCCACTGTAGTACTCACATATGTAAATGAGCAGACAGTACAAGTGAGATCATTGCTGCCATAGAACCTAGACTCCGCTACAGGGAGATGGGACTGATAGATGAAGGCGACATGCATCAGTAAGCTTCGAATTCTCTCTGAGGTCAGGAAGACTTTTGTCTGTAAAGTGTCTATCCATGCTCCTATGTATTCTATAACCTGGGCAGGGTTTAGAAGAAATTTGGCTGTGCTGACTGTAATTCCTAGATGGTGTGCAAGACATAGGAAATAGTCTCTGGTCTGGCAAAGTAGATGCCGGGTGGGAGCAGCAAGGAGCCAATCATCCAGGTAAGGGTAGACCTGAATTCCCTGAAGCTTCAGGTGAGCCGCTACCACCACCAACACTTTGGTGAACACCCTGGGGGCTGTGGTGAGACCAAAGGGTGGAGCTTGAAACTGGTAATGATTGGCCACTAGCCGTAGCACAGGAACCTCCTGGAGCTTCTGTGCATCTTTATGTGATAGTAAGCATCCTGGAGGTCTATCAAGCACATCCAGTCGCTCTATTGCAGGTAAGACAGGATGGACTGTAATGTGACCATCCGGAACTTCTGTTTGGCAACTGACAGGTTCAGGGTTGACAGGTCCAGAATGGGTCTCAAGTCCCCCATCTTTTTTGGCACCAAAAAGAACCTGGAATAGAAGCCCAATTTGGACTAATCTCGGGGGACAGTTTTGATGGCTCGCTTCTTTAGCAGCTTGATAAGCTCTAGTGCTACTGCCTCCCTTGCTCGGATGGTATGTCTGGGAGGTGTTTGGGTGGAGTGGGAGGAACCACAAACGGGATTGAATAACCTCTGGATATTATCTGAAGCACCCAACAGTCTGAAGACACAGACAACCATGTCGTCAGGTGCAACGACAGGTGACCCCCGACTGCCTCCGGAGAAGAGCAGTCGGGCAACCCCTCAGGGCTGCTGCGCGGGCCTGTCCGAGAAAGTTTCTTGAGACCCAAAATTCCTGGACCCCCTCTGTCTCTGGACTGGCATCTGTCTTGCCCCCTCTGCTTCTAGAGGAAGAAGAGCCCTGAGTGTCCCGGGAGTACTGAGACTTCCGGAACCACATCTTTTTCCCTCGCTGATTCTGAGAAAAGGATCTTTGAGGGTTCGAGAAGTGGATCTCGACGGCAGACAGTGTCTTCCCATCCTTCTCACTCTGGACCAAAGTGTCACGGATGGTCTTTCCAAATAGGGAAGAACTGTCATAAAGGGCGTTCACAAAAGACGCCTTGATGGGTTCCGTGAAGTGACGCAATCTGAGCCAAGCATGACACCACATGGCAACGCTGGACAGAGCCACCCTAGCTGCTCCCTCGGTAGCGTGCGAGAGGAGGCGCATGGACGTATTAGAGACTGCTTTCAAGGCGGCCATCCTCACGGAGAATGTACGCCTGTCCTCCTGCAACATGGACTGTAGGGGCGACTCAGCTAGTTCCTTAACCAAGTCGTGCTGTAGTAGTGTTACATGGGCCAGGTAGTTCAGCACCCTTATAGAAAAGGCTGTTGACGCATACACCCACTTCCCTAGGCAATCCATCGTCCTAGGCTCTCAGTCATGATGTATCGAGGAACTCTCCTGGGCTAGTTCCTTCTTGGTGGTGGGTGCTACCACCACAGCATCTAACGGGGACCCTTTATTCCAGCCAGGTCTACCCATAGGGGTTGTGACGATTGGGGAGAGATGTGCGAAGGCTGCCAGCCTAGTCAAATAGAATTTGATACATAATTCTATCAACTGTATAAATAAATGTAAAATACAGGCTTGTGTTTTTAAATGTAAGAAAACACTGTAAAATGTGAACTTCAGGATTGTTGCAACATTGCCATCTGCTGTAAGGAAAACCAAGTCAAGTATTTCAAATGTGTCTTTTTAAGTTGAAAAGATCTTATGAATCTCTTTAATGTTTTACAGTTCAGCTCCAGTGCAGCTGGATGAAGGTTTCATGCCCATTGTTTTTAAGGCTAAAGTTTATGACCAGAATTTACATGTGGAAGTTGCTTTATTGCTCTAGTTTCTGTTAGAATATACATGTGAAATGTCTTCTATTGTTGTAAGCTTCTGTGGAGGTGTTAGATTGCTAAATAATGCAATGCGTGGCCTGGGAGCTCAAACCAGGTGTTAAGATGATGCAATATGAATACTGGGAAAACCTAAGTGTCAAAAATTATGTAATTTTGGGAGGGCCTTAGACACATGGTTGTTAGTAATGTTTTAAATACTATTTCTCAGAAGAGACCAGAAAGCATTTTGACTTTGGACATCCACCTTATCAACACTCTGCCTTATGCTCACATGTAAGTTTTAACATTGTGATTTCTTGTAGGAATAGTTAAAGCTAGTAAAGATTAATTAGCTATTTTTCTTTGAAGTCAGACCTGTCCTACTGTATTATTTTAAGTTTCTGCATGATCTCTGAACTCTTAGATATCTCTGTGGTGTAGTAGTTTTGTCTTGTGTTTTAATTATTTATTATTACATATTTTTAAAACCTTCTGGCTGCTTTGTGTAGAGATAAGCTCTAGAGTACATTGCATATTTATAGAGGTTATTGTAATAGGCCACTCTAAAGTAAGCCTTGACTGTTAATCACACTACCATTGGATAATAATATTGCACAGTAATAATTAGACACCCTTTTAAGGGCCTTTGAGTAGCTGATATTTATTAGCTGGTGGTGGCAGTAATTACTACCGTATAGCCTGGGTAAAGGGGCACAGCTGGAGAACCTGTGCCAGACTTTTCCCAGGAGAGTCTGTGTGGTTGTATAACCTCTTCTCAAAGTGTGTGTGTGTGTGTGGTGTGTCAGCTTCTGGGCAGGGACACGAAGCACTGGTTGGACACAGAGGGTACTGGAAGTTAGCTTGCTAGCAAGGCTGAGATCTGGACCCTATAGCTATGCCAGTGGGGAGTCTTTTTTGGGGACATGGAGAGCAAGAGTGCAACCAGCCCCAGACTGACTGTGATCTCTTTGTGCATTTAAGGGAAATTGTAGTTTACTGTGTGCATTAATTATCCTTTTCTCTTCTATGAGACGACCTCCCTGGTGTTAGTGGTGAGGAGTGAGGCTCCTTGATTGCTCGGGTCTATATTGCAACATCAAACGCTTAAAACAGCGAACGATGTTACATCGACACATTTTCAGCGAAAATCTCGAATCCGAAGAACAGCTATTTCTTTTCTAGGGAAAGAAATTGCTGTTCCAACCCCCGCAAAAAAAAAAAAAAAAAAAAAACAAATTACACACTTCCAAACACATACCCAACCCTAATAATACCCCCCAAAAACCAGTAAACAACTAAATACACATATGCACATAACCCAAACATACATTTAAAGAAAAAAAAAAGAAACATTTTAAACCATATGCACTTACCTTAACCCGCACCCTAACCCTAAGATCAGTAACTCTCACACATTCACATAAACAGCTCCAACACATATATACTTACCTTAACCCTAACTCTACTCCCCCAAAACAAAAGTAAACAACTGAAAACACATACACACGGAACTCAACCATTCATTTAACATAAAATATACAACAGTAAACACTTTCATACATATGCACTTACCTTAACCCGTATCCTAACCCTAAGGTCAGTAACTGTTGCACAATCACGCTCGGGAGCTCTACCAGACAAGGGACCACACTACACTTCAGAACACAGCAAAAGAATGAAGCGGTCAAGCGACTTCTTTCCCAGGGAAAAATTTCGCTGAACAGCCACTTCGCTCTTTTGCCTGTTCGCTCTACATGTGTCGATGAAAACGCATTCGACATATGCGTTTTTGTTGAACTCATAGGAACATGATTGCTGGGCCAGGGCACGGTCATCACAAGTGTTTGGCAGTGGTGGGATCTACTTCACATACTAATTGGCTTTAGTGGTGTGGGTAGAGTGAATTCCTGTAGCTTATGTACAGTGATCTCTAAAAGTGTTTGGTACTCTAAAACAGCCACGCAGTGTATACTCAGAGTTCAGATCACAATTGTTTTATTTCTTTTGTTAGCTTAGTGTTAGTCAGGGTGAGCAGGCAGCATGTCAGCAGAGAAGTATGGAAAGCTGATAAGAAGCCAGCTGGTGGAGATGTGCCAGACTAGGGGGCTAGTGCATGGAAACCTGACTAAGGAAGACCTGATTGCAGCCTTGGTTACAACTGCACAGAAAACAGCAGCCTGGAGGACAATCAGACTGACAGTGCAGATGCAATATCCTCGGAGAATGGACAGCTCAACATTTCTACAGTGGCTGGAGCTAAGGAGACATGAGTTGGAGGCCAGGCGTATGGAACTAGAAGCAGCCGAGAAAATGAGGAGTCTACAAGCTGAGGAAAATGAATGGCAGAGGAGGCATGAGAGGGAAATGCTGAGTCTTCGCAAGAGTCATGGAGGTAATGGGGAAGGGAGTAACTGGACCTCAGAAGCATAAAAGGTCAGTAAATTTCTGCCACAGTCTAAAGAGAGGGATAATTTTGATAGCTTCATTCATATGTTTGAGCGGGTATGTAAACACTATGAAGTTGACCAAAGGCTCTTGGTACGGTTCCTGACCCCCTTACTCCATGGTAAAGCTGTAACTTCTTTAGCAAAAATGCATGACACTGACTGTTTTGATTATACTGCTGTAAAAAGAAATTTATTAAAATGTTTAAATTTAACAACTGAAATGTATAGGAAAAAGTTTTGTGAGCATAGACGCAAGGCAGATAAAAATGTATGTGAATATGTTGTTGAACTGAGCACCTATTTTCATAGTTGGGTGAGTGGATGTCAAGTCACCACTTTTGAAGGGCTGGCAGACCTTTTGGTAAACGAACAAGCCCTTAGCACTTTGCCTGAGGACATGAGGATCTGGTTAGCTGATAAACAGTGTGCTACTTCAGAGGAGTTGGGAGAAGGGAGACCTATACCTAGCAAGCAGGGCAGCCCTGCACAGGAAAGGGACCCACAGTACTGCTCATGGGTCTAAAGGAACCCATGGTGGGCAGCACAGAATGCCCCAACAGAATCCGCCAGTAGCAGAGGAAGCCACTAGTCCAGGTACATGTCCAGGAGCTAGGGTTAAATGTTTTGAATGCAACCAGTGGAGCCATGTGGCATACAGATGTCCATGGAGGCAAGATGGGGAACCAAAAGTGAGGGAGCCAGTAAGTGGGAAAGACAAAATGCCAATAGTAGGTTGTCTTGAGACAACAGGGGTATGGAACTACCATCCTGCAGATGCCCTGAGAGGAAAGGATTTGGATGAGGCAGTACCATGTACTTATGCAGTTAAACACAGTCAGGCTAGGAGACAAGCTTGTGCGTCTGGAAGCCTGGGGGAGACCCAGACAGACGGCATACTTGCAGCCAGGACTGCTGAGGTGGTTACTTCATGGAGTGAGCTACGCTGTAGCAGTAAGACTGAATATGAGCCACAGCTGCTTGTGGGTACTGATGTTCCTTGGACGGGGTAACTGCAAAGGTAGAGGTGAGTAGTAGTACCCAGGCTGACAGTGAGGCACCGCTTTCAGAGGATGCCAGACTTCCTGTGTAAGGACAGCTGGGAAGGGTTACAACGAGAGACTTGAGACAGGCTCAGCTCTCAGACCCTACATTGCAAGGCCTGAGGCAGGTAGCTAGACAGGCACCTGATTCTCAAGGGAAGGGGGAATCTGTACACTGGAACAAAGGGTTACTGTACAGAGAATGGATCCCTGAGGGAAGGCTAGAAGGTGAGAGAGTACAGCAGTTGGTAGTGCCTAGAGCGTACCGTCTGGCACTTCTAGCCATGGCCCATGATATTCCCTCTGCAGGTCATATGGGCATAAAATATACAGAGGCATATTATGCAAAACTTCTATTGGCCTGGAATTTCCAGAGATGTAACAGGGTACTGCAGGACTTGTGAGCAGTGCCAAAAGATAATCAAGGCAGGAGACAAGGTGAGAGCTCCTTTGATGCCTTTGCCTGTGATTGAGGAGCCATTTCAGAGGGTATCTATGGATATTGTGGGTCCTCTGAGTACCCCAAGTTACACAGGGAAAAAGTATATCCTAGTGATTGTAGATTATGCTACACAATACCCTGAGGCAGTGGCTTTGTCCTCCACTGAGGCAGAGAAGGTGGCAAATGCTTTGCTAGAGATTTTCAGCAGGGTAGGTTTCCCAAATGAAATACTGTCTGACAGAGGTGCTAATTTTATGTCAGACCTGCTGGCTTGTCTGTGGAAGTCCTGTGGGGTGAAGCACATGAAAACCACCCCCTACCATACCCAGACTAATGGTCTTGTCGAGAGGGTAAACTCTACAATCAAGTCCATGCTACGAGCATTTGCAGATCAGTTTAAGAGGGAGTGGGACAAATATTTGCCCCATCTGTTTGCTTACAGAGAGGTTCCCCAGGAATCTCCAGGTTTTTCACCCTTTGAGTTGCTGTATGGGCATAGGCTGAGGGGACCTCTAGGTTTAATTTGAGATGAGTGGGAAGGTGAGTGTGAGTCTCACACAGAGTCTGTTGTGGCACATGTCCTAAACCTCAGGACAAGGCTCAGGGAACTCATGGGTCTGGCCCAGGAGAACCTGGCAGAAGCACAACAGAAAAGGGTGTGGTATGACAGGAATGCTCGAGCTACAGAGTATGCTGTAGGGCAGCAGTTAATGGTTCTCATTCCTGTCAGGCACAACAAGTTGCAAGCAGCTTGGTAGGGACCCTACAAGGTGGTAAGAAAGTTAAGTGATGTTAACTACATGGTGGAAGTGTTAGGCAGACAGCAGAGGCACAAATTGTACCATGTTAACATGATGAAACCTCACCATGATAAGGAGGCCCTTGTGCTGTGCATTTGCAGTGGATTGCAGGAGGAGTCTGACAGAGATCTTGTGACTGATCTCCTCAGTGAGGCTCGGGCTGACACCTCGGTGGAAGGGGTAGCAATGTCCCAGCAGCTATCTCCTACCCAGGTTCAAGAAATCAGAGCACTGTTGCAGGAGTTTGGGGGCATGTTCACTGGGAAAACAGGGAGCACCTACCTGGTGCAGCACCAGGTGGATACAGGACCCCAAAGACCTATCAGGCAGGCCCCTTATAGGGTGCCTGAGAGAGTCAACCAGACTCTGAGGGAAAAGGTACAGGAGATGTTGGAACTAGAGATGATTCAAGAGTCCAACAGTCCCTGGGCTTCACCAGTGGTGTTGGTGCCAAAGAAGGATGGCAGCGCCAGGTTCTGTGTGGATTACAGGAAATTAAATAGTCACACAGAATCGGATGCTTACCCCATGCCTAGGACAGATGAGGCCCTAGAGCAGCTGGGTGGGGCTAAGTATTTTACAACCATTGATCTTACCAAGAGTTACTGGCAGGTGCCCTTGACTCCCAGTGCTAGAGAGTAGTCAGCCTTTGTGACTCCTTTTGGCTTTTATGAGTTCACAAAGATGCCCTTTGGGATGAAGAATGCCCCGGCAACTTTCCAGAGGCTGGTAGATCACATCTTAGCAGGAGGGTTTGCCCTTGCTTACATGGATGATATTACTATCTACAGCCATTCCTGGCAAGAGAACCTTCAGCAAGTCAGGGACGTGCTGGGCAGACTACAGAGGGCAGGGTTGACCATTAAGCCGAGTGAATGTCAGGTGGGTATGGCAGAGGTCTCCTACCAAGGACATAGAGTGGGGAGTGGCAAGATAAGGCCAGAACATGCCAAAGTGGAAGCTATTCAGGCATGGTCTGCACCTGTTACCAAAAAGCAGGTGAGGGCATTCTTGGGGACAGCAGGGTACTACAGAAAGTTTGTTCCCAATTATAGCTGCTCCCATCACAGACCTGACAAGGAAGAACAGGCCAGATAAGGTAGCATGGACCCAGGCATGTGAGCAGGCATTTCAGAAGCTTAAGGAAGCTTTGGCAGGACCCCCTGTGTTAGCCAGTCCAGACTATAGGAAATAATTTGTTGTGCAGGTGGATGCTTCAAACTATGGGGTGGAGGCTGCACTTAGCCAGACTTCTTCAGAGGAAGAAGAGCACCCACTGGTTTATCTCAGTCGTAGGCTCCAACCCAGGGAGGAATGCTATGCAGCAGTAGAAAAGGAATGTCTAGCCATAGTGTGGGCACTACACAAACTTCAGCCTTATCTGTATGGAAGAAAATTCACTGTGACGACAGATCACAACCCTCTAACATGGTTAAACAGAGCCGGTCAGCAATGCCAAGTTGCTAAGATGGAGTCTGGGGTTGCAAGCCATAATATGTCAGTGCAGCACCGCAGTGGGAGTAGCAATGCCAATGCAGATGGGCTCTCAAGACAAGGAATTGAGTGAGGTACACCCAGACAGACCTGACACTCTCAAGCAATGTTTCTCAAGGGGCACTTGAAAAACTTGCTTGAGTTTCCTGGGGGGGAAGAGATGTGAAGATTGGGGAGAGATGGTTGAAGGCTGCCAGCCTAGTCAAATAGAATTTGATACATAATTCTATCAACTGTATAAATAAATGTAAAATACAGGCTTGTGTTTTTAAATGTAAGAAAACACTGTAAAATGTGAACTTCAAGATTGTTGCAACATTGCCATCTGCTGTAAGGAAAACCATGCCAAGTATTTCAAATGTGTCTTTTTAAGTTGAAAAGATCTTATGAATCTCTTTAATGTTTTACAATTCAGCTCCAGTGCGGCTGGATGAATGTCTCATGCCCATTGTTTTAAGGCTAAAGTTTATGACCAGAATTTACATGTGGAAGGTGCTTTATTGCTCTAGTTTCTGTTAGAATATACATGTGAAATGTCTTCTATTGTTGTAAGTTTCTGTGCAGGTGTTAGATTGCTAAATAATGCAGTTTGTGGCCTGAGAGCTCAGACCAGGGGTTAAGATGATGCAATATGAATACTGGGAAAACCTAAGTGTCAAAAATTATGTAATTGTGGAAGGCCCTTAGAGACATGTTTGTTAGTAATGTTGTAAATACTATTTCTCACAAGAGACCAGAAAGCATTTTGACTTTGGACATCCACCTTATCATCACTCTGCCTTATGCTCACATATAAGTTTTAGCACTGTGATTTCTTGTAGGAATAGTTAAAGCTAGTAAAGATTAATTAGGTATTTTTCTTTGAAATCAGACCTGTCCTACTGTATTATTTTAAGTTTCTGTGTGAACTCTGAACTCTTAGATATCTCTGTGGTGTAGTAGTTTTGTCTTGTGTTTTAATTATTTATTATTAAATATTTTTAAAACCTTCTACCTGTGGCTGCTTTGTGTACAGATAAGCTCTAGAGTACATTGCATATTTATAGAGGTTATTGTAATAGGCCACTCTAAATTAAGCCTTGACTGTTAGTCATACTACCATTGGATAATAATATTGTACAGTAATAATTGTACACCCTTTTAAGAGCCTTTGAGTAGCTGATATTTTATTAGCTGGTGGTGGCAGTAATTACTACTATATAGCCTGGGTAAAGGGGCACAGCTGGAGAACATGTGCCAGCCTTTTTCCCAGGAGGGTCTGTCTGGTTGTATAACCTCTTCTCAAAGTGTGTGTGTGGTGTATCAGCTACCTGGGCAGGGACACGAAGCACTGGTTGGACAGAGAGGGTACTAGAGATTAGCTTGCCAGTTAGGCTGAGATCTGGACCCTACAGCTGTGCCAGTGGGGAGTCTTATTGGGGACCGGGACAGCAAGGGAGCAACCAGCCACAGACTGACTGTGATCTCTGTGTGCACTTACGGGAAATTGTACTTTACTTTGTGTATTAGTTATCCTTTTCTCTTCTATGAGACGACCTCCCTGATGTTAGTGGTGAGGATTGAGGCTCCTTGAGTGCTGGGCCAGGGTACGGTCGTCACAGGGGCTTAAAAGTTTATCCAGGTGCTTTGGAATTGGCTCCATCATGTCCAGTTCCTTCCAAGCCCACGAGGTGACCAAGTCCACTAAGGGATCTGCGTGAGGCGGACACCCAGGAAGTAGACGGGCTCATGCCAAAGGCCTCCAAGAACACCTACTCATCCGAGGAAGGTTTTGGGGCAGACCGACCTCCCCTCTAGTGCAATAGTTCCAGGATGCCTCCAAAGGAGACATCCTCAGGAGGTGATCAAGGGAACCTTCCCCTTCCTCCAAATCGGTGTCCTCAGTGAGGGACTCCGGAGAGGAGTCCAAGTGCATCCTCTTGCATGTATGCTTGCGAGAAACCTCTCCATTGGGGCTAGCAAACCACCTGCTGCGATAAAATGATGGGAGTTGCACCCAAAGCAGAGAGAGTCGGGGTGAAATCCGAAGAGACAGTCCGGGGTCTCGATCCATTGGAGAGAACCCTTTCCACCCAGTCGAACGTCGAGGGTAAGCGAGGTTCCTGGGACACCAGTAAGGGAGCTGCTCTTTCCAGATCCAACGAAGGGATCGGAGCCGGGCCCGAAGGGATCGGAGCCGGGCCCGAAGAGGACGGAGTGCTGAGGAGATGGCCGTGACCTGACAAGGTCAGTACGGACAGGAAAAATTCCACCCCCTCGGATTCAACACCCAGACTACAGCTCAGAGAGCCACTCTGATCTGAGCTAGTTAGGTCCGACGTTCTCCAGGTAACTGCCAGCATGGAGGTATCAGGTACCATCTGCGCCGGCCCCCTGACTCCGAAGCCTCTCGGATCCAGATACTCTGAAACCGGATGTTGTATCGGAGAAGAAGAAATAGGTGTAAAGAAGGGAAGCGAGCTCCCCCCTCCAGAGAGAGAGGGGGCTGGCAAGACTCCCATCTGTATTTGTGTGCGAATAAATCTCCATATCATTTTATCCATATTAGCTTTGGATAAACTGCGGGTGGACCACAAAGATGTTATGAGTCGAAGCCCTAGAAGATGACCTAGGCTCTTCAGCCTCTGGCAAAACCTGGGCGATCGGAGCTGAGGGCAGTCAGGTTGATGAATGGCCTGAATTATTGGAGGAGGTCCGGGGACCTCTTCCTCCTATCTGCCTTGTGCTCTCTTTCTCTTTGCCTTCATGATGCTCTCACTCCACAGGCCTAGAGGCAGGAGGGTGAGTCCCAGCATGGGAGGGAGAGGTGGAAAGGTTGGGCGCTGAAGAAGCAGTCACAGCTATGACTGAAGAAGTAGTGGAGGCAGCCACCTCCCATAGTAGAAAGGAGACCCTTCATTACTAGTTCTGCCCTACGATCTTTTAGGGCTCATGGATTAAAGTCCGCACAAATACTACAGCCTGAAGAAAGATGGGCTACACCTAAGCAAAGGACACACAGAGTGTGGCTGTCGGCAGGTGACAGTTTGTCCCCACACTCTGTGCACTTTCTAAACACTTGTTTTGGTTGATTAGCCATCCCCAAAAAAAACAGAGACAGGGCCTCACATTAACCCACCACATGCTCAAGATAAACACGCACACAAAGAGCTGAGGGGGGGGGAGAAACTCTAACTAACAAGAAACTTTTCTAACACGACGCACCAGCGAGGGAGAGGAAAAGGGAGAAAAACCTACACTACTAAAACCACACACTCAAAAAAACTATTAAATTTAAGCTAGACATTTGAAATCACTACTCACAACATTGGAGCTCAGAGACCACGATGCAAGCGATATTTACGGCAAATGAGATCTGAGGGAAGGAGGGTGGTGGTGGTGTATTATGGGTAGGGGGAGGAGCATGGAGCAGATACTTGTGAAGTTGCCGGCTCGGATCCAATACGGATCCGTATTCCCACAGGTTGAAGATCAAATGAAGTAAACTACTTCAAATATGATGTTTTAATATCAGATGAGAGAGCAGTCGCAAAGCACTCTGTTTTTGGAACCCGACAAGGAAGGAACCCCTCACCTATTTCATCTTTCTTGCTCTAGTAAGTGAACCAGGAAATAGTAATTCTTTAGATGAGTCAAGAAAATATAGTGAGATTAAACAAGTACTGTTTTCCTGCATCTCTGTGAATCTATTCATCTGTGTTATTTTAACATTTTCTGTGATTGAAACTCTGGTGTTTATTGTAAAATAGAAGTTATGTACTTACCATAACATTCCATATTAGTAGTCCATCTCACCCTTCGTTCTTTACATATGGGATCGGAGACGATCCTCGACTCTGACTTGGCCTATTTACAAGCTGGAAGACTTCTGGTTGGCTCGTGGCTAGGTAGGTATCACATGGTGCAGTAGTACAATTCCCAGATCTTGTTTGCTGCTGACTAGAAGAAATAACAACAGCGTACAGAAGAAGCCAATACTAACAGGTCTCCATAAATAATGAAATCAGCATTTTTCTGTCTCCAGGTACTTCCAGGATGGGGGCAAGAGGGCGGGTTCAAAAGAATGAAGGGTGAGATGGACTACTAACATGGAACGTTATGGTAAGTACATAACTTCTTTATGTTAAGTAGTCCAATATCACCTTCATTCTTTACATATGGGTCAGTGTCCCTAGCACCTTATCCTTGGATGGCTCAAGGGAAAATACTCCTGAGTACCGTGGAACCAAAAGATGCTCTACCCCTGGAGGTTAAGTCCAATTTGTAATGAGTAATAAAAGTGTGAGGGGTAGCCCATGTGGCAGCTGCACAAATATTGTCAAGTGGAACCCTGTCTTGAAAGGCTGCAGAGGTAGATTGAGATCTGGGAGAATGAGCCTTGATTTTAAAGGGTAAAGGTTTATCCTCAGAACTGTAAACATATGCTATACAGCTAGAAATCCAGTTATAGAGAGTCACTTTGGAAACTTTTAAGCCCAACCTGGATTCGGAGAAGGAAATGAATAATTGATCCAATTTTCTAATGTCTTTAGTCCGGTGCAAATAAAAACGTAATTGCTTATGGACATCCAGTTGGTGAAAGCTGTACTCAGCTACATTGGAGTGATTCAGAAAGAAAACCGGAAGTTCTATGGACTAATTCAAAGTGGTATGGGAACAGACCTCGGGGACAAAGGAAGGGTTAAAACGAAGGGACACTCTCTCTTTATGAAAAATCAGATAAGGCGGTTTAACAGACAAGGCTTGCAATTCTGACACCCGTCTGGCAGACGTGATAGCCAACAAAAACAACGTCTTCCATGACAAGAACTTCAAAGAGCATGAATGAGAAGGCTCAAAGGGCGGAGATGTTAATTTTGATAACACAAAGTTTAAATCCCATGAGGCCACAGGCTCTTGAACCGGAGGTCTTAGCAAAGTGGCACCTTTGAGGAAAGTTTTGCACAATTTATGAGACATCAAGTTAGAATCTGGAAAACCCAAATGGAAATTTGAAATAGTTACCAATTGGACTCTGATAGTGTCAGCAGCAGATCCTTGGTGGAACACTTCAGAAAGAAATTCCAAAACCACTGGAATGGAGGCAGTGAAGGGGTCAACATCCATTTTCTCCATCCAAAGAGAGACTCTTTTCCATTTACTGGAATAAAGTTTCCTAGTGGAAGGTTTATGAGAAGACGTAAGGATATGAGTCATGGAAGACGAGAAGTCGTGAAGCCTGACTAGGGATGGAACTGGAGCAGCAATGCTGTCAAATTGAGGGTGTGTAGAGAGGGGTGAAGCAAACCTGATATGTGAGTCAACAGGTCTGGATCTGGGTCCAGAATCCAAGGATCGTCCAAGAGAAGAGGCCCAAGGAAGGAGAACCAAACCTGACGAGGCCAGTAAGAAGCAATAAGGATATATTTGCTTCCCAGCTGTTTCGCTTTCTGAATCACCTTGAGAATGAGAGGAAAGGGAGGGAAAACATACAGGAGACCCAGGGGCCAATCGTGAACAAGTGCATCTCTGGGTGACTCCCCCGAGAGGGGGGATGAGGGAAAAGTAGCTGCTGCATTTGGCATTGATTGGGATGGCAAAGAGATTGCAGCAAGGCTGTTCCCACCTGCAGAAAATCTGTTCTGCTGTTTTCTGTTTCAGAGACCACTCGTGAGGCATCAGGATCGCCCGGCTGAGCTTGTCGGCTATCACATTGGTCATCCCTAGAATGTGTGTCGCCACCAGAAAGCACTGGGAAGATATCACCCATTCTCAACCTCACATGGCCTCTCGACAGAGTGGGTAAGATCTGGTTCCACCCTGTTTGTTGATATACCATACTACCGACATGTTGTCTGACTGTATTGCAATAGTCCCCAGAGGAAGAAGGTCCTGAAGTGCTTGCAACGCCAGGAGCACCGCCCTCATCTCTAGAATGTTGATATGCAGGTGAGCCTCATGGTCTTGCCATGTGCCTTGGACAGTCCTACCTAGAAAATGCCCCCCCACCCTATTTGTGAGGCATCCATGGTCACAGTGGCAATGGGTTGGTGAAGAACAACTGAAGCGCCCGTGGTCAGTTGATTGGGTAATGTCCACCATAGGATGTCCTTCTTGCAAGATTCTGTCAGTAGAATGTGATGGGATAATGGAAGGTGCTGGAAGGACCATTGGGACGACAGGAGCCACTGAAGAATTCTCATGTGTAACCTGGCTAGTGGCATTAATAGTATGGTGGAAGCCATGGTCCCAAGGAGCTGCAGAACAATCTTGGCTTTGACCCTTTGCAAGGGAGGAGAAGCTGAATTTGAAGCACCAGGTTTTGTGCCCTTTCGGTAGGAAGACGAACCACCATGTTTACTGTGTCTACCTCTGTACCTATAAAAATCACAGATTGAGAGGGCAATAAGGCAAATTTTTCCCATTTTATAGAAATTCCCAACAAAGCTGATTAGTATTGTCTCTGTTCTGAAGGAGTAGATGCCTGGTGGGGGCTGTCAGGAGCCAATCGTCCAAATACGGAAACACCTGGAATCGTCAATGTCTCAGGTGAGCTGTCACTACTGCCATACATTTGGTGAACACCCTGGGGGCTGCAGTGAGACCAGAGGGCACAGCACGGAACTGGAAGTGACTGGCTTCCAGCCGGAAGCATAGATGACTCCTTGACGCCCTGTCCATTTTTATGTGGTAGTAAGCATCTTGGAGATCTACTGAGCCCATCCAATTGTCTTTCCCTAACAACGGGAGTATAGACTGCAGTGTTACCATCCTGAACTTGTCCTTCTTTACTGATTCGTTCAATCTGCTGAGGTCCAGAATGGGCCTCCAGTCCCGTGTACGTTTTGGCCCTAAAAAGAATCTGGAGTAAGTTCCAGATCCTATTTGGTCTGCTGGGATGGTTTGGATGACCCTTTTTGACAGCAACTTGTTGACCTCCACTGTTGCCTGATCCCAGTGATTGGGTGGAACATCTGGGATCTTCTTGGGAACAAAAGGTGGAAGAGAAAAGGGTATTACATAACCTCTGGTAATAATTCTTTGTACCCACTTGTCTTGCGTGATACTTAGCCAAGCTTCTGGATACAAAGAAATGCGACTCCCGACCGGCCCCAGAGAAGCACAGTTGGGCCCCACATCAGGAGCGCTGGTAAGGCCGGCCCTGAAAGGAATCGCGACCTCCCTGCCTCTAGGGCATCTTCTACCATTTCCTCTTCCTCCTCTGCCCTCTGAAGGAGGAGTCACCCTGTGCCTCCTGGAAAAACCTCTGGGACTTCTTGAACCACATTTTACCACCCCTCTGACTCTTAGGGTATGGTTTAGAGGGAACAATAAAACATATTCCCATAGCAGAGAGTGTTTTTCCTTCTTGCTCACACCGGGTGAGAGTGTCCTTTACCTTGGATCCAAACAATGAGGAACCGAATGGGGCGTTGGAAAAGGTAGACTTAAACAGTTCCACAAAGTTAAACAAACACATCCAGGAATGACACTTCAGGGAAATTCCTGAATCCACTGCTCTACTCGCTCCATTGGCCGCATATGAAATAAGTCGCATGGAGGAGTTAATGACAGAGATCAAGCTGGACAACTGGGCAAAAACCTTGTCAGGGACTCCCTCAGTACATGTACCATGTAGAGAATCTCCTAACTCTTTAAGGAGATCTCTCTATAGCCTCATTAAGTGAGTAAGGTAATTCAGCAATCTAAGGGTAAATGTCGCTGAAGAAAAGATACACTTCCCATATCTGTCCATCTTTCGAGACTCCTTATTCAGCAGATGAAAAGAAGAAGTCTCAGCTAACTTCTTCTTAGTGGCCGCCGCCACCACCATGGCATCTACAGGCACACCTTTAGATAAAAAGTCTTTTCCTGGAGGGGAAGAAAGGAACTTGTTCGGTCTCCTGGGGACTGACTCCACGGCATCAGGAGTATCCCACACTTTTCGACTAACTAAATCCATCAGTTCATCAAAAGGTGGAGACACCCAAGAGGCAGAAGGATGAGAGCCGAAAGCCTTCAGGTACACCGACTCCTCATCAGAAGGGGTGACTGTGGACCAGCCGCACCTCTGTTTAAGGATCTCCAGGATGTTAACGAAGGAGACATCATCCAGAGATCGACTTGGGGGACCCTTCCGACTCCTCAAGGTCAGTGTCAGATGCCAAAGCCTCATCCTAGGAGTCGACATACTTCCTCTTACTAGTCCTCTTCCGTGGGGGCTCCTCGAAAGGACATTCCAGGGAGGTCTCAGAAGAGTGGGGGCCACCGGCCGGTGGCTCCTGAGGCTGGGGGTCTCTGCTGCCGCTGGAGGGAGTAGGAGCTGAGACAGAAGTAGGTGCTATAGGGGGAAGAGTGCCGGTACCTCTGGTAGGAGCTGACGGTCGGGACAGCACACTCATCGTCTTGAAAGCCGACCTCTCCGGCTCTGAGGAGACCGACGATGCCGTCGGCACCAGAACCATTGGCTCTGAGATAGACGCAGGGTCCGAACTCACCCTAGCCGATGAGCCGAGAGGAAGACTCGTAACCGAAGTAGTTCGGGTCCAAACATCCCTGTCGGGGCCGACCAGACAGCTTCGACCCCTGGACACTACGGACGGCACCGAAAGTGTCAGAGCAAAACTTGGCTCCGAAACAGCCACAATGGGAGCTGGAGCCAAAGGTTCTACTGGTGGTACCAAGCACTCCGGCTTCAAAAGACCAGCATGGCTCAGAGGAGGAATGAACATAGAGGGTTGAACGGGCTTGAGTGGCTCCGGAGCCGACTGGGTCAGAGCCAACAACAACTTAGGCAAAGCAGATGACTTCAAAAGTCTCAGCACTACCCTCTCCACATCGTCTTCTGATAAACTCCTGGAAGACCTGGATGACATGGTAGGAGATCGAGATCTCGAAGGTACAGGAGACTTCACTAATAAGGAGACTGGTAGAGGGTTCATAGACCAGCTCTGAGAAGTAGTCTCAACAGTCTCTGCAGTCGGCACCGAAAAACTTGGAACCGACCCTGCAACAACAATGCCACTCTCAGTCATCTCCAAAGTCTGTGGAGCCAATGAGACAGTTTTCGTAACTTTAAGAGGTGGCTCTGAGACACCAGCCGGTGCCGGGGAGGGCCTCTTTGCAGATTTTGTCTTTCCTTTGGTAGATTTAGAGGATGATGAGGAATTAGACAAATCTTCCTCGGAGGAAGGTTTAAGAAGACCTTTTAGAATTAACTTGTTCTTCCTTTCCTGCAACACCCTAGGACTAAATGCATGACAAAATAAACATTTCTCCTGCAAATGGATGGCCACTAAACAAAGTTACCGTGACCATCCATTAAGGAAACCTTTTGGGAGCACTTAACACATTTCTTGAAGCCAGATGGCTTATGCTCCTTACTCTCTTTAGACATTCTGAAAATCAGTATAACACATGCACAGAGAAGAAGGAGGAGGAGGAGAACTAGGTCCTCTAATTTAAACGGGTCTAGCCCTGCAGAAAGGAAAGATACCATGAGGACTAGGTCCTCTAACTTAAATGGCCCTAGCCCAGGCAAGAAGGGATAGGGTCTTCTAACTTAAACAGACCCAACAGTTATAAAGGTAAGAATATCACACTCAACTGAACAGAAGAGAACAAGAATAACACAAAGTCAACTGTTAAGCACAAACAGAACGTAGTTCTGTTAACAATATTAGTAAAACAATGCTAACAGCAAGCTAATAAATTCTAAATAGTAAGCGGAAAACCGCCACATTCTATTAAACACACAGAATACTAGTGCGCAAAAGGCACCTACTCTACTCTAAATAGAAAAACCAGTACATGGGATACCAGAAAGAAAGTAATGGCCAAAGGTAAAAAATTGCACCAAATGGCGTAAATAGAAGATAACAACTTTAATAACAACTACGCTAATTGAATACTACAAACAGTAAAGCTTTTAACTATATTGAACTATAATGAACTATTCTAAGCTAAACAGTCAAGAAAACTTTGATAAAAGTGAAAAATATGCAAACACTTATCCAGAGCCAAAGAGAAGCACAACCAAACACAAACGAGATCTGGGGATTGTACTGGTGCACCATAGGATACCTACTTAGCCAAGGGCCAACCAGAAGTCTTCCGAGGATTGGCTCCAATCCCATATGTAAAGTATGAAGGTGAGATAGGACTACTTAACATTAGATATTTAGCATTTTCATATTCTTTTATTATTTATTATTAAATATATTTAAACTTTTCATTGGGGCTGGTCCATTAGAGAATACTGTAAACTTTGAGAGGACTTGTATCTATTTGCTGACACTATGGCCACTTATGAAAGCCTTACTGCACTGGCCAAATACAATAATTTGTATTAATATTAATTTCACTCAATATAATTGGGTACCCTTGTAAGAGCCTTAGAGTAGCCGGCTTTGGAGTGTGTGGTGGCAGTGTAACTACCTTATAGTCTGGGCAGAAGGGAGCATAGCTAGTAAATCTGTGCCAGCCTTTCCCAGGTGTGTGTGTGTGTGTGTGTGTGTGTGTGTGTGTGTGTGTGTGTGTGTGTGTAAATCAAATCTCAAAGAGTGTGTGTCAGCTGCCTGGAGCAGGGACACGAAGCACTAGTTTCACAGAAAGAGTGGTGGAGGACTTGGCTTGGGCACTTTGCAGAGGACTCTACACTATAGCTGTGCCAGTGGGGAGTCTCATTGGGGATCTGAAGGAAGAGGACAAAACAGCTCCTGGACAGAGTGTGTTCCCTGTGTGCTCTTAAGGGAAATTGTGCTTGATGCAGACAGCTGCATCTGGAAATACTGGGTGTATCCATTTTTATTCCAAGTGAAAATTCCCCTCCAGTTTCAGGTGTGAGAATTCAGGCTCCTTGATTACTGGCCCAGAGTGGGGATGTCACATTGTGCGTGACAAGGGAATCGCTAATAAGAATGACGTTTTATTCTCCGCAAGTTTGTGTGACCTTATGGATAAGGGTCTGCAGTTTTAGTGATTCATAGCACCAGTATGAGAAAGTGCACGTGTGAGTAAAGGTATAAGCATGCCCCTAGGCAGCAGACGTTTGATAGGTGAGTATCCAAAAGGCTTAACCTGCGATTTATTAACCACCTCAGCATACACTGGTTTGATATTATGCTGTTGTTTAATAACAGCAGGCTGTGTGCAGTGGTGTGCCTTCAGTCTGACTAAGTAATTGCATCTCAAGCAGATAGAGTGAGAATAGCCTAGAAGTAAGGGATTGCCAGTAAACCATGAGGCAGTTGCTACATGCCTCAAAATTTCTAGTATTAAGACACTGGCTACAGAAGAGGTATGAGTAGCATGATCATAGCTGTTTAATCAAAGTGCAGTCTTCAGATACTGGATGGTGAAGTAAAAGACCAGACAGTGTGGCTGGAAACATCTATCAATAAAAAGAAATATAACAGCAAAAATAGCTAAGTCAAAACTGCTTGGAATGACTACCTAAAAAAATCCAGCGACAGCGATAGTAGTCAAATTAGCTTGTGCTGGTGATGTAGATGGATAACACCCTGACTATCGCCCAGTTGACCAGAGTTCAAATTGTAGTTTGGGTGCTTGATGGGAGGGGAGAAGGAGGCGGCACACACACTCAGAGCATGCTTGCACAGTTATACTTCCTTAGTGGAGACTGACAAAATAATCGTGTAGTGCTCCCTGTGAGTGGGCAAGGCAGTCCTGCTGATATCACCCCCTTGTGGAAATGAGGTGTGGTGCAGAGCTGATGCCCAATGCACATCCCATCCACAGGGTGTTACTAGGCATGTGCAGGGCATAGGGGGTGAAATGGGAAAAACACTCCCACAGTGTGCCACTGTCCCCAGTATGTCTCAATCTCCTCACTGGCTCCAAACATGCTCAAAGTAATTCTGGGGGAGGCTGGGATGGTTCGGTAGTCCCAATGAACAAGAAGCACTGGGGGCATCAAGTGATTTTCAGCTCTGATGAAGCCAAAAATGGACAAAAAATTAAAATAAGTTGGATCTGCCATCTGACGGGAACTAAACTTAGCACACACAGCCGAAGGCAACTTATACAATTAGTGGCAGAAATTAGCCTTAAGTGCTGTAACTCAGTAATTAGTTAAAATCAGTGGGGAAGTGGGTACACATAGGATACAATATTAACAGCACAAAGGCTACAAAACAAACTGTAAAGAAGTTTAAAACTGGAAATAACTGATGAAGATCTGCTAATATGTAAACTGTCTAAAATAGAACTTCTTGGATGGTTGCATAAGGGAGTAATTACAGTACAAGCTATATAACAGCTCAGAACAATTAGAGAACCAGAGTAGGCTTAGTGCAAAAGTGAACAGCAAAAAACAAGTGATGATATAGAATGTAACTCAAGATTAAAACAGCTTTGTCAATCTCAGACCCTCACCATGGTCTTTTGTCCTTCAGTTCCTTTCTTAACTGATTACTGAAATTCCCTTTAGGTAGGACTTCCATACTTGGAAAATGACAGTCATCAGCTTGTAAAGGACCCTGAAGCCTAACTACTTGCAGGTATTTTTATTAACATTTTTCATCATTTCTGCAAAGCATGTGCTAACAAGTGAATTGCTGTTTAAATCATCTTTAAAATTCTCATTTTAGTAATTTTAGCAATACGTGATCTGGAGCTCCCTTACCTGAAAGAACTACTGTTTCAAATACTGTTAAGATCCCCACGTTCTCCCTCTCTGAGATTGCTGGAAGTTCCTAGCATGCAGCGCGATTCCTCTGGATACCAATGTTTTCTCATCAGGCCTTATACCTATGAAAGCTACACTTTGCATGTTATGGCAGTGAAGATAATCCTTGGGATATGTGGGAAGAAACTAAACAAAAGACAATACAGAGGGGCTGACAGAGTCTACAAAGGTGGTCATCTTCAAGAGGTACCTCAAAATTCATTTGTTCACTATGGATACTGATACTCCTTGAGATGCCAGGGTAATCCTATGGGCTAGGCTTGTAAAGGCTCCAGGGCCATTAGCCTAGTACACACCTATGAACCTATATGTTTTATGCAATGTTACTGCTGAGTTATGCATGTCTGTTAGCACTCTCATAATGTGCTTAATTAAGAAGCACCTTAATAAACTTGAAAATGAGCTAATATCCTAAGAATTCAGCCCACTCAGAACTGTTTTTTAATACCTTTATTAACATCACACATTACATAGTGACATGAGCACACACTCAATTATAAAAAGAGAAAACAAAGCTTTACAAAGACTTTTTTTCATCTTTATACAAATATGATTTGTTTTATCACTTTTTATTTAATTCACAATTACACAGATTGCTCAAATCCTGTGTTTCCTAAAATATCACAACTCCTGACTAGTATACAACTCAGCAAGCTCCTGGCTGGTGCCCTGCAGAGTTCTACAGCAGCAGAGACTTTGGAGTGATTAAGTATCATTTTTCTGCATTTTCTTGCTGCCTTTAGCTAATTCTGCATAAAACAACTATTTTCTAGAGTTTCTGTGATTTAAAAAGCTTGTTTCAGCTACATATTGTACTTATTTTACTGCCTGCACTTTAACAAAGTCATTTTTGTGTTTAAATTACCTGTTTAACTGTTGTAGGCTACACACTCAAGTGTGATAGCCATTTATGTGCATTTAAAGTGTTTTTTTGATTGTATCTGCTTTATTTTCTGGAAAAAAACAAAAATACTTGTTTTCCTGCCTTACTAAGCTAGTTTAGTCCAGTTTTCAGGTTAGTGCTGAATTCAGGGCTGTGTTACAAAAGTTTCTGTGTTTGCCCATACCTTACTTGGATAGAAGAAAGTTTCTCTGTTCACTGTGAGAGAGCAAGCTTTGAGCAGCCTATCTGTCCCTGGAGAAGTGGTTTCAGCCTAGAAATTAGTAGTTTGTTGTCCATTTTGGGCTAATTTCTATCTATTTAATTTCCCTGCTATAAAACCCGCATTTGCAAGGTTTTTGTGCTAGTATACAGCTCAGCAAGCTTCTGCCTGGTGCCCTGCAGAGTTCTACAGCAGCAGTGAGACAAAAGAGAGACTTTGGAGTGATTAAGTATCATTTTTCTGAATTTTCTTGCTGCCTTTAGCTAATTCGGCCTAAAACACAGATTTTCTAGCGTTTCTGTGATTTAAAAAGCTTGTTTCAGCTACATATTGTATTGATTTTACTGCCTGCACTTTAACAACGTCGATTTTTGTGTTTAAATTACCTGTTTAACTGTTGTAGGCTACACACTCAAGTGTGATAGTCATTTCTGTGCATTTAAAGTGTTCTTTTTATTGTATCTGCTTTATTTTCTGGAAAAAAAAAAATACTTGTTTTCCTGCCTTTCTAAGCTAGTTTAGTCCAGTTTTCAGGTTAGTGCTGAATTCAGGGCTGTGTTACAAGTTTCTGTGTTTGCTCATACCTTACTTGGATAGAAGGAAGTTTCTCTGTTCATGGTGAGAGAGGGAGCTTTGAGCAGCCTATCTGTCCCTGGAGGAGTGGTTTCAGCCCAGAAATTAGCAGTTTATTGGCCATTTTGGGCTAATTTCTATCTCTTTCATTTCCCTGCTATAAAACCCGCATTTGCGTGGTTTTGCACGCCGGGCAGCGCCAGTTAGCAAGGGTATAACTATTCCCGGCTCCACAAAGTGTACTCTTCAATTTTTCCCTTGGAACTAGACAAATGTTCAACTTAAGCACTCAAATCATTCACTTCTCATCCCTGCACTTGCCCAAAACTCATAGCAAGCACTAATAAACCTTAGCACTGAACCCCCCTATACTGTAGAGAAGGACAAGACTCTCTAATCAACCTTACCAGCCAATCAGTAAAACAGTTCACTGTACCTATCCAGACATGTCCAAAGAGCAGTTTCAGGTGTACTCTCCAGTCCAGCTGGTGAACCTGGGCATTTTGAGGCTATGTTACAATTGCCTCATGTACACAGACAACCCTCTCCTCCTTCCACCAAACACTAATACATGCGAGAGATGCAATTATACAGCCAAACTGGAGGCTAAGCTCTCTCAACCCAAGACTAGATCAGGCAGTCAAGAGGAGAAGGGAATTACTTGCATCACACCACCAGTCTTCACATAGACCTATGAAACCAGCACTGGCATAAAACACACATAAATACACAAAAACATACTCGGAGGCTCTAAATAAAAATCTGCAAAAGCAACAGAGACCTCCAAAGCAGACATCCAAGCAGCCTCCATCCCCCAACACAAACCATGAAACACATACCTCACAAAACCAGTGTGCCACACAATCACACCCCTTAAGACAAAATAACATACCCAACACACTAGTAATAGGTGACTCTATAGTCAGGCACACTGACGTCCCACTCACTAGGCTGAACAAGAAGAAGGTTACTGTTAGTTGCCTGTTGTGTGCCAGGATCCGCCACATAACACAAGCACTGAGGTCACTCCAGAACAAGTACAAATATGACTCTGTCATTGTCCATGTTGGTGTGAATGACCTGAGCCATACCTCCCTGGACTACATGAAAAGAGACATGGAGGAGCTCTCTGATCACATAGCCCAGGCTGGTATGACCCTGACCCTGAGTAACATCCTGCCCTCACCAAGAATGATACCACGGTATAGAGAAAAAATTATCAATTTCAACAATTGGCTAAGCTTCTGGTGTCATTCAAAGGGGATCCAGTGTCTGTTAGCCTGGGATGACATGCTCGACAAGCCACACTGTTTTGCTAGCGACGCTTGCACCTGTCACTCTTAGGCATTTGAATACTGTCCAAGGCTCTTGTCACCCCCATAGTGCCTTTTTAGGCAAGGCTCAAAAGACAAACCCACCACCGTAAATAGCACAAGTAACAAAAAACTGAGGGTAATGCTGCTCAAGGCCAGAAGTCTACACCTAAAAATGCACGCACTCGAGGCACTCCTCAGTATGGAGAAAATCAATATATGTGCAGTAACAGAAACCTGGTTTAAGACTCCAGAGAGCACCCCAGCACTACCAGGCTACAACTCATACCATACATTTTGGCCACAAAACCCGGACCGAAATACAAAAGGCGGGGGAGTATCCATATTCATCAAGGATACCCACACCTCCAGGTTAGTGGCACAGCACGATGCTTCAGAGATCATCCACATGCAACTAACAACGGGCAAAACTGCTATTCAAATTATAGCTTGCTACAGATCACCCACCATGTCCCAGGACCCCCACTCCGCATTCCTGGAAACACTGGGAAACATAAAGGTCCTACCAAACACCCTGATACTGGGTGATTTCAATTATACAAATATTAACTGGAAGAATTACTCAAGTACGAACTCCCTAGCCCAACATTTCCTAGAATTTATAAACTCAAACACCCTGGATCAACTGGTTAACACCCCCATCAGAGGTGACAACATATTGGACCTGGTCATCACCAACATGGGCGACCAGTGTTCCTCACCGGAGGTCAACCCCTCGCTGGTTAGATCTGACCATAAACTAATCACTCTGGATATCCACATTCCGTCACCACCCCCGGTCAAAGAAACCACCGTGAAAAACTTTTCAAAAGCAAACTTCACATTACTTAAGACCGAGGTGGGAAGTTTCAAAGCCCCCATGCTAAAGGATAACGCTGTCCAAGCTGCAAAATCCTTTACTAATGCACTCTACAGGAACCTACAAGAATGCATGGATCATGCTATCCCAAACAAAACCAAGACTCACTCCTCCAAGAAAAGGAAACCAGTCTGGTGGACCCCTGCCATAAACAAGCTATACAATATAAGGAGGAAACTAGTACAGAAAAGAGTAAAACCCCAAGAAGGGAAGACATCCCTGATCAGTATCAGCAAGAAACTACGGTCCCTCATAAAATCATCCAAGGCTAGCTTCGAAAGAAAAATTGCCATGGACTTCAAAGATAACAACAAGGCATTCTTTAGCCATGTCAAGAATCTAAGTGGCAATTTTCAGATCTGCTCGAAGTTAGTGCAGAATGGCACAAAATACACTGAACCGACTGATATAGCCAACATCCTGGCAGACAGGTTCAGTGCAAACTTTACCCCCCTCTCACCCCCAAAAGGGCCCATAACTATACCAGAAGAATGTAGTGCCCCTGAAATCACAGGCACTCAGGTTAAAACAGCACTTTCCAAAGCCAAAAACACAGCATCAATGGGACTGGACGATGTCCCAGGCTGTGTCCTAATGAGCTCAAAGATGAACTAACCCCTCACCTAAACACACTGTTTAAACTCAGCCTCTCCACAGACTACGTGTCCACAGAGTGGCACACAGCAACGGTTATTCTGCTTCACAAAGGTGGAGCCACAACTGACCCCAGGAACTATCACCCTATAAGCCTGACTAGCTTGGTCTGCAAAGCTATGGAGTGCATCATCATGGATCTCATTAACAGAGACATTGGAAACCTCCAAACACTGGACCCAACCCAGTTCAGCTTTGTTAAGGGCAGGTCATGCCTCCTAAACCTGGTGGACTTCTTTGAGACAGTTAACAAGGCTATAGACGAGGGAAAGTTGGTCCACACAGCCTACCTAGACCTCGCAAAGGCCTTCGACACTATTCTCCACTCAGGTATTATAGACAAGCTCACCAGCCTGAACATAAACCCCTACGTCACGAGATGGGTTGCCAACTGGCTCATGGACAGAACCCACATGGTAAGAGTTGCAGGAGCTAGGTCTGACTCTAAACCTGTTACAAGTGGCATTCCCCAGAGCTCAGTCCTAGGACCCCTCCTGTTCGGCATATACTTCTCAGAGTTACAGGTAAGCACAGGAGGACTATGGCTCACCAAGTTCACAGATGACTGCAAACTAGGGGTTATAATTGACTCTTCGGCTGACATAGACATCCTCCAAAAGGGTCTCACTGAGACAGATACCTGTTGTCAAAACCATGGTCTCAAGCTAAATGCCAAAAAGTGCATAGTCATCCCCTTTGGAAAAAACAAAGTACCCACAAACTACCACATAGGTGGTAGCCCCATAAATACAGAAGACGTAATAAGAGATCTGGGGATCCAAGTAGATAGTAACCTCTCCTTTGATAATCATATTGCCAAAGTGGTTAGAAAATCCTTCTATGTGGCCACCTAATCACAAAAGGGTTTGCATCCAGATCGAAAGAGGTCATTGGGCCCCTCTACGCATCACTCATCAGACCCATCATAGAGTACAATGCCCCATTTGGGATGTACCTTACAAGACACCTGCAACAACTGGAAAGACCACAGAAGTTCCTCACCAAGACGATCACTGGCCTCAAGCAGATGCCCTATGCAGCTTGACTGAAGAAACTCCAGCTGTACTTGGTTGCATACCGCCTACTCAGAGGTGATCTCTGCCTGACATACAAGGCCATGTCCAACCCAGAATTGATGGACATGCTCCACCTAAAGAAAACCATATCCCCTTGAGCCACATGCTCCAGGGATCTAAACCTCACCACAACAATAAATAGGATGTGCTGGAGGGATAAATTCCTGTCCCAGAGACTTCCCATGCTCTGGAACAAGATTCCAATCTACATTAGGCAGAGCTCCTCGCTAATCCTCTTCAAGAGAAACCTTGATGAGTGGATGGGAAACAGAAAGTTTACCCCAAGGATCACTTCAATGGCTCTGCTGGACAGAGGCACAGGGAGCTAATCTAAGGGGGCAGCGAAAGCCAACACATTCCGGCTAGCTTATAAATGCCTTCGGGCAGATAGCCTAGTACCTACCTATGAACATTATTCTGTATGTATTGTTTCCTCAGATTCCAATATTTCTATGTAGTTTGTTCCTTCCCTTTTCTAAAGATCCCATCTTCACTACTTTTATCTCCTTTACAACAATACAATAAATGTTTCCATTTTCATGTAATTGCTTTTTTGGCAGGAAACATGAAACAAAGTAGAGCCTTCTGTATCTAGGCAATTCACTTTCTATGCCCAAGCTCAAAGGAATCATTTCTTGATTTAAAATCATTTGCTTCCCCAACATTTCTGATAAAGTACCCTGTAGGAAATTTCTGAAATCTATTTTTTTTTCAAATATGTTTTTACTGAATTTTACAGACTTTTCAAAACATGAAAAGGAAAACTGTAAGACATTACAGGAAGCAGTAGGGTAGAGGGAGATACAAAACAATTAATACAAATGCTATGCATTTACAAAACAGCAGTTATCATTTCAGGCAACTTACATCTTAAAGAATAAAATAAGCAATACCGTACCCCAATAACCTACAACAGTCAAAGTCTAAACTCACAAATGGAGGATGGCTAGGAGGGAGGAATATATGACTGTCTTAAGAAGAATTAAAGGCAGTAAGGAGGGTACATCTACATAAACTAACTATTTATAGTATATACATCTATTAATGACCTATTTACAACATGAATGCCAGAGGACCGCAATATAAAATAACTGAATACTTTGTAAAATCAAAAGTCACAGTGTAATGACAACAATGTCTAATGATTATAGGACCGGGTAAGACACACATGGAGGGCTTCCTGGAATGTAAAAAAGAAAAGGTGACCCACAATTCTAGAGACTATTTAGTTTGGATTAGGTCAAAAAGGCTACACCAATAGTTCTGAAAATAATCTTTTTTCTTTTTATTATTATTGCACAACTTATATGCAGATATATATTTGATTGCCATTGTTGTAAAGTTATCCCGGGCTATTGCTGAGGGGTTAACCCAGTTCTTGGCTATAAAATATCTGAGGAGAGCGCAGACCGTAACAAGGATGTGGCGATGGATGCCTTTAAGAGATTTGGGAGTTATATTTAGAATCGTGATTTGCCAGGAGAATGTGATTTTCTCATACCCCATTTTTTCCAACTGAGTTCTGAGGGAACACTAAAGTTTGTAAATATTTTTAGAACTCCAAAAAATATGGAGCATATCTACATGTGGGAGGGAGCAGAAAGGACAGGTTAGGTTTTTGTTGTATCTGAATTTTAGTAAGACTGCTTGAGTATAATAAGAACTGTTGTTGATCATGTTGAGTGTAGATTAGGTTCTTGAAGGGGGTTAGATTCAGGGTATTACTGATTGCTTCGCGTTTAGACTCCCTAGGGATTTCGCCCTGTATGCCATCGCAATACTTGGGGAATAGAAGTGAATGGTTATGTTTAATGCTTGACACTAGTTTATAGGTATGCAAAATCATTTTGTTCCTTAGGAAAAGTGATTTAATGATTGATTGTGATACGGTAATGTCTTGCTCCTTCACTCTATAGTTAAAAAAATTATTTTATAAATGAGCTGAGTTGTCTTAAGATAGGGTCATATTTGTTAGGAGCCCCAAATAAAGCTTTGATCTCAGCTGCATTTTTAGAGTTATAAAAGTGCCAGACTGTGGCCTTCTTGTTAATAGGGAAGTTTGATAGGTCAATCATTTTATTACTGATTTTTATATTATGATTTAGATGAATGGGTTGGAGAATGGGAACAGTATTGTGTAGATTTAAGGAGCTCATCAGAGCTTGAAAAATGTGTATTTTGTTCTTTAGTGGAGGCAAAATCTTAAATTTGTAGTCTCCATAAAGTGTAAGAAAAGGGACAGAATAAGGTTTGAATTTTAACGAATATATAGTTGCAACAGATTTTGACTCGGGTTGGGGACCAAGATTCAGCAGAGGGATCGTAACAGGCTATTTGGATTAAACGGCTAGCATTAATTATGTGGTAATATAAATTAAAGTCCGGGAGACGTAAACCACCTTTAATCTTTGGGGTAATTAGCTTCCTGTATGATATTCTGTTTGATTTAGGGAACCATAAGAACACTGAGATTGTGGTTTCCATTTTTCTGAAGAAATTTTTCAGAACATTTAAGAAGATGGAGTTAAGTTGGAAAAGGATTCTAGGTAAAATATTCATTTTAATGATAGCAGATTTTGATAATAAAGCAAGACTGATGTTTTTCCATCCAGTTAGATCATTATTTATTTGATCCCAGACTCTATATAAATTTGCTTTTATTAGTTCTTAATGGGAATGTGTGAAATTTATTCCTAGATATTTAAGTGTATATTTGACAGGGATGTGTGACGGGGGAAGTAATATTCTAAATGTTTTGTAGGATTTAATTGAAAAATGGATGATTTTGCAGGGTTTCATTTATGGTTAGCAACCTTAGCAAAAAGACTGATAGAATTTTGGATTTTATGAAGATCAGTGTTTGGAAGCTCAAAGTAGATGTTCAGGTCATCTGCAAATGCAGAGTAATTTATTTCTATGTTGAAGACTTTTGGGATATGGTGATAAGTCTTTTGTTTAACCCAGAGAAGGAGAGGTTTGAGATATAAATTAAAAAGATATGGTGAGAATAGACAACCCTGTCTAGTGCCACTGGTAATTTTGATAGGGCATGATAATGTTTTATTTATATAAAGGGAAGTAGAGGCTTTGTTACAAAGCATCTTAATAGTGTTAATAACAAAATCAGGGAAGTTAAAATATTTCATAGGTATAAGACTTTTAATCAACATTATCAAAAGCTTTGGTTTCGTCTAGCATGAGTGCGTAACGTGGGTGGTTATCGCTTTCTAGAAACAGCATTAATGTATTTAAGGTAAGAGTATTGTCACAAAGCTGCCTTTGCTTCATAAATCACAATTGTTCAGAAGAGATTACTAAAGCTATAACTTTCTGGATTCTATTAGCAAAAATGGCAGATAAAATTTTGATGTCAACATTAATGAGGGCAACAGGCCTATAGCTGAGAGGGTTGGACTTTAGGATGAAAATTGTTTTAGAATTGTTCATATACTTGTCAGTAATTCCTTTAGAAATGATATAATTCTAGATGTTAAGGAGAATTTTAGAAAGTTGACAACTAAAAGTTTTATAGACTTCGCCTGTAAAACCATCAGGGCCTGACACCTTATTTGGTTTAAGTTTTTTAATAGCTAACGTTATTTCATTCAGTGTTACAAGACTGTTTAAAAGGGAGTTTTGTGTGATAGATAGTTTGAGAACAGATAGCTCATTAAGAAATTCTGTGCACATTTATTTTTGGATTTGGTTTTTGGGATTATAGATTTCAGTGAAGATATTTACAAAAGAGTTAACGGTATCTTCATTTCTGTACAAGTTTTTCCCTTTGTAATTTATTTCATTTATATAGTTTGGTCCCTATTTGATGTTAATGAGTCTAGCCAGGGTTCTGGAGGGTTACTGATGTACACTTTTTCTTCTTTTTTTATAATAAGATGCTTTTTCTATGAGTATTCCTCTGATGACCACTCTGGCAGCAGCCCATTGGATATCTAAAGGGATGGTGGATAAACAAGATTCACCATCAAATTGTTTTAGATAGCCATTAATTTCCTGCAGAACGTCATCTTTTTAAGAATGTTACTGTTTAGTGACCAAGTGGGACGACTACCATCACGATTCAGGTGATGAGTGGGATTAATACAAAGGGACACATTCAAGTGGTCAGATATAGATCTAGCCTCAAGGGCAAAGTTGGAAATTTTGTTAGGGAAGACATCCGAAATCAAAAAATAATCAATTCTAGACCAGACTTTGTGCGAAGCCGAGTAAAATGTGAACTTATTTAACTCTCTGCCATGGTCGAATATTAAAAAAGAGTCAACTAAATTGCAGCTATTTATCAAATCATGAATAGATGCAGTTGTTTGGGAGGGCTGTTTCCTGTTTTTATTTGAACTATCATTCAAGGGGTCAATGAGTGCATTCCAGTTGTCACCAATATAAAAAGATGATTAGGGAATTGAAGCAGTAGATTATGTATTTCATAGATGAGCAAGTGTTGGTTTGTACATGGGCTATACAAGTTTAAGAAAAGTAGAGGACATTTTACTTGAGGGTATGAGCAGGAAAACTGAACACCATCTACCATTTGGGTCAAATTTAGTATTTAGTACTTCCCCGGGAAAGGATTTTTTTAATTAATATTGCGGTAACCTTTGATGAAAGCCTATTTCCTGATGATATCATAAGTTTAATCCAATTTCTTTTTTTAACATTATCCCATTGATCATTCATCATATGGGTCTCCTGTAGAAAGAAAATGTTGGATTTGTCCTGAAAAATCAGGTGCATAACTAGTTTCTTTTTATTGATTTCTTGAAGGCCATTTACATTCCAGGATTTTACACTAATCATCTTACTTTAGAGTCAAAAATTAGATATTTGTTAGGGTAATTTGAGAGAAAAGCCCTACTAGGGAACGGTCCAATTAGTGAACAATCTTTTTACAGATAACAGAAGATGAAATATAGTAAGAAATTGTACTCTGGCATCCATGCTCCTTACCATAAACCCCGTGCTTAACCATGAGTCTCCCTGAAGCATTTTTGAATAAGTTTGAAATGGATACGAGTGATCTGTTTTTAAACAATTTTGCCTATGAAAGGTAATACAGGAAAAAAGCAGGGAGACATACAAACTAACAACATTAGTGCAAGCGCCAACAAGCATTGCACAACTTCGCCCCCATGCCACTCCCAAAAAATGGTAAAGAATATAAAAAACATAAGTACAAAGAAGGGGTGGTTAAAGGCAAGGTAATGTTTGAGTTAGATGCTTAAGGAGATAACAAACAATATCACAGTAAGACATAATATACACAGCGTTATAAAATTATTGACTTTGAATTCTAGCAATGGAAATAGGCAAGTGAGGTTGAAGCAATATAAAGAATAAAAGTTTCTTAGTAATTGAGACCAATTCAATCAATAACAAGGAATAGTAATAAACCTTACAACAGACAGTAAACAGGTTTTACTATAATTGGCATTACAGTAGGTAACAAAACATACTAATTATATATTTTTATCACCTGTCAGGAAATAGAACAATCAACTTAGACTAGATCTAACTTTGCATAGTGCTATAAAGGAAGGTCAATGAAGGAGGTGGTTATAACATTAGGAGTTACAAGCTAAGTATATGCGTCAAAAAACAGAATAGCATTAAACAAGTGCAAAGGCATTATTAAACTACCTAGGTAACCAACTGGATTTACTAAATATGCATTTCACACTGAATTACATAGCCACAGTATCGAAAAAACAAATAACAAAAGCATTAATTGACTACCAAGGCATTTAACTGGATTTACACAAAATGCAGTTCACAGTAAATTACACATTCTACACATCATCTCATACCAGTAAATTACACATCTATAAGATTCAGATCAATAAAGAAAAAAAAAAACAGTCTAGCAAGCTCACTATTTAAGCTAAACCCTAGCATACAGCATATCAAGTTTTACATACCGATGTTCATTACAAGAAAAACACCCATAGCCTGCACTTTCAGCATAAAACAAACTGTATTAAAAAAAAAAAAACTGTAAACATAAGCTTAGGCTGCTAAATTACCCTGACCAGTGTCCTTTATAGTCAGTTCAGTTTCCAGCATCTTGATGTGTCCTGAAAATGTTGTTTTAGAGCCATTTCACCTTAATTACAATGTAAGTCGCGATTTTAGCTTTCCCAGTAATGCACTGCTTCTTTAACCGCAATCTCCAAACTTGTGACGTCATCAGCCGAAGTTTCTGCTGCATTCTGGGCTATGGAATGTTGAAACAGCCCTGCAAGCTTGAGAAACCCTTGTGGAGCTTGAAATAAGGCCTCAAAAAGGCCTCTGGAAGCGTCGCCCACTGCTACCAATGGGTCAACGAGTCACTGAAGGAATAAAACCGATAGCACCAGGACAGTCAGAAGATGATAAAAACAAGCTGGGAAGATGCCAGGGTAAGTTAAGGTCAGTTATAGCCTGCAGAGAAAGGTGTATTGTAGCTGTATTATCTTGGTTGTACTATTTTGCTACCCTTAACAGTATTAAATAAACTGTAAATACATACTGCATTATCTTGGTTGTATTATTTTGCTAGCTTTAACAGTAGAATTATTAAGCCGGTAGTTCCTTAAAAACTTGCATGAATACTTTTTTTGCTTCATCAACAGAATGTATTAGGAATTTCTGATCATTATAGTTGAAGGAGAGAATGGCTGGACACTTCATTTGGAAGTGTAATTTTTTTTTGATTAACAAAGCACAGAAAGGGGCTAGTGCTTGTCTCTGAGCTTTAATAGGCTGAGGCAGATCTTGTGAGATTGTAATCCTGTGACCTTTCCATGAAATGTTACTTTTCTTTTTTGCAGCCATAAGAAGTGTGTTAACATGTGCAGCATTAAGAAGTCTTGCATAAATCTGTCTGGGGACAGCATCATCTTGTGATCTTCGTAATGCTCTATGGGCTCTTTCAATAATGACTTCCTTAGCAAAGGTTTTATTTTCAGTAATGTGTTCAAAAATCTCAGTTAGTATGACTGGCAGTTGGACTTGATCAAACTTTTCAGGGATGCCACGTATTAAAATGTTGTTTCTCCTACTGCTTTCTTCTAAGTCAATTATTTTTTGCTGTAAGTCACTGATAGTTTTATCATTTGCAGTTACCTTGGTTTGTAGATCTTGTATTTACTTTGAATTCTCTTCAGTTTTATTGTCAATGAGGTTAAATCTGGTTATAATTTGGTCCAGGTTAGATCCAAATGAGTTTAATTTGTCTGAGAATAATTTGAAATCTTCATGCAGAGGCTATAACGCTGATTTAATGTCATCAAGTGAAAGGACAGTCTTACCTTTAGATTTAGCAGCTCCTTTGTTTAAATCTTGTGTTGATTTATTTATTTTCTGTCTCTTAGCTGTTACATCCTTTTCAGGGGAAATTATAGAAGAAAGTTTGGTTTTAGAAGTTGTAACATCCATGGATTCTTGTTGGCTAGCCTTCGCTGAATGAATTATTGTGCAGACTTAAAACAAAGCTGAGTGGCTTACAGATTTCCCTTTTAAATTCTCTTATTTAGAGCAAAGTCTTTTGAAGAGAAGGATGCTACCATGCGGCTGCGGCCCTCAAAAGAGTGACTAGAGGTAAGCACTTGAAGAAAAATAGTAAAAATGTACTTTTTAGCCCGAAATGCTGCTATATATCTATTCCTTGGAGCATAGTAAAGTAAAAATAGTCCTTTCCTGTAAGATTTGATGCCAGATGCGGATTTGTTTGAGCGGATAAACTTAATTGACACAGGAGCAGCAGAAAGTGTGTGTTCAGTGCTCGGCGGACATCTTGAACTGAGGAAATTTCTGAAATCTAATAACCAGAAAACACCAAGGTACTGTCCGTGAAGCCTTGAGAGTGTGTAAAGGTTTAAAAATAAAACTCCACAGCTGGTAGCCGGTGATTAGGATCACAACTGAAAAATCTTTAAAAACACAAAAGTTTAATCACAAATCGTTAAGCGCTTTCATCACATTTAATGTAGGGACTTCTTCAGAACTAAAAACTCTTCCAGCTACGAAGTATAAGTAGTACAAACAATTAACAAATCAGATGACATCATAATTAATAGAACAACCTAAACAATTTTAAAGTTATATTACACCAGTTTTTAAAAAACAGAAATTATGGCAAGAATATAGTAGAAAACTGTTAAATCACAAAGCTATTACTAACCAATGTGTAATCAAATATTATGTAAAATTAACAAAACAAGTATAAATAAGACTAAATATATAAAAGTATATACTGTGTATTCAAATATATTTAGAGGTATATAAAAACAAGAAATCAAAGCTTGGCTGCTCTTAATTTTAAGTGCACTATTAAGGGACACCATGTCATTCAAGCTGGTGGGCTACAAGCATCCAATCTTATCTGCCATATACGAACTCCAATTTCTTTTCCCACAGTTTCCTCCCCTTCACCAATCTTAGAGCTTAGCTCAGAAAAAGAAGAATCACCAAAAAGGTTATGACCAGAGCACCCAGAAAAAGAAGTTGTGTCTTACCATAACGTTCCATCTGTGTTGTTGATCTTCGTTCATTCATTACTGATGGGTTATCAGTTCTGTCCTCGGAACCGAGCCGGCCAATATCAAGCTCGCATCAGCCAAAAACTCTTGAGCCAAGGTCCTACCCAGAATGCTCTGCTCCCTGTTACCTTAGATCGAGTTTGCAAGTTGATAGATAAAAGTAGAGGCTACCTCTTGTCATAATAGACCTACAAAAAGGGAGTACATGAGATCAATCAAGAACCTCCGGATGGGGGATGGAGGGTGGGAAGTAATGAATGAACGAAGATCGACAACACAGATGGAACGTTATGGTAAGACATAACTTCTTTATCTGATGTTGTTAATCTTCGTTCATTCCTTACTGATGGGGCAGAGTCCCCAACTACCTGTATCCCTGGGTGGCCCTCATGGAAGGACATTCTTGAGCACCATGGAGCTAGAGGTAGCTCTACCTCTGGAGGCCAAGTCCAATTTGTAAAGAAGAATAAAGGTATGAGGTTTAGCCAAAGTTGCAGCTGAGCAAATATCAATGAGGGAAGCCTTAGCATGGAAAGCTGCTGAAGTTGCCATATATCCTGTAGAATGTGCCTTGACTCTATGAGGCAAGGTGAGATTGTTTTTGTTTTATATAAAGGTAATACAATTTCTCAACCATGAAGCCAATGTAACTTTTGATACAGGATGACCTTGGCTAGGTCCAGAAAAAGCCAGAAACAGTTGGTCTGATCTACGGGTAGATTTTGTTCTGTCCAGATAAAATCACATTTGCTTATGAACATCCAAGGAGTGCAGGCAATACTCTCCTTTGTTAGAATGGTTAGGAAAGAACACTGGAAGGTCAACAGATTGGATGATAGACCACTCTGACACCACTTTTGGTAAAAAGGAAGAATTAGTTCTCAGTGATACCCTATCCTCATGGAAGATAAGATAGGAAGGTTTGATGCATAATGCCTGAAGTTCTGACAATCGCCTGGCTGATGTGATTGCAATCAAAAACAAAGTTTTCCAAGAGAGATATTTTACATCACATGAAGACGCAGATTCAAAGTGGGGAGCTGTTAGAGCTTGCAGAACCAAAGCCAAATCCCAAGGCTGTACTGGTTCTCTAAAGGGAGGTTTTAGGTGGATAACCCCATTCAAGAAAGTCTTACAGAGTCTGTGTGACATAAGTGAAGAATCTTGAAAACCAATATGGAAATTTGAGATGGCAGCTAAATGCACACGAATAGTAGAGGCAGACACACCAGAGTGGAAAAGATGTGATAAGTAATCCAATACCACCGAAACTGGGGCTGACATGGGGTCTAATTGTTTATTTGCTGCCCATAGAGAAAACCTTTTCCATTTGTTCAGATAGATTAGTCTGGTGGACGATTTATGAGATGCAATAAGAATACTGCATACAGGTGACGAGAGATTTTCATGCCTGACAATCACTGGAAGTGCAGAAACCAAGCTGTCAGTTTCAGAGTTGTTAGATTGGGGTGAATCAGACCCTGCAGATGGGAGATCAACGTTGGGGATGGACTGAGGATCCATGGTTGCTCTAGCAGGTGAGGCCAGAGGAAGGGAAACCAGACTTGTTGAGGCCAATATGGATCAATGAGGATCACTTTGCTCTTCAACTGTCGTGCTTTCTTCAGAAATTGGGAGATGAGGGGAAGATGAGAATAAGCATAAAGTAGACCTGAGGGCCAAGCATGGACTAGATCGTCCCTTGGTGACAGTCCCCAAGGGGGGGGGTTAGGGCAAAATAGTTGCAGCAGTTGTAGTTGGTTGGGGAGGCACATAGGTCGCAGCAAGGCTGGCCCCAGCGGTTGAAGACTTTTGCTGCTATCAGAGGATTGAGGGACCACTCATGAGGTTGTAGAATGCACCTGCTCAATTTGTCCACTATCATGTTGGAGCTCCCAGGAATGTGCGTTGCAATTAGAAAGTGGTTGTAAGCTATCGCTCATTGCCATATTCTCAAGGCTTCTCGGCATAACAGGTAAGATGGGTCTACATTAATTCACCAAAATGGCTGAAGTTCGAACACCATATGTTCGAACTTCAAACCATGAATTGCACAAACATCAAGGTCTTAGAACAGTGATTTTTTTTTCCAGGGAAAAAAATCGCTGTTCCAAGAAACACACACATGCAACACAAGCACACCAAAAAACATCAATCCACACACATACACTTAAAATCCTACATCTAACCCTACACTAAACTGTACATACACTACTACCTATCCACTTACCTTAACCCAAACCCTAACCCTAAGGTCCGTCACTATCGTACACTCATCTGACCCATGCCCTAATCCTAACTCACCTATCCTGCCCTAACTCTAAAGTCTGTCACTATCGCACACCCACCTCACCCGAGCCCTAACCCTAACATCCACACAATCGCACACTTACCTGAACCCAACCCGTAACTTCCCACCACAGTCCTGATAACTGCGAAGCCACAGAAACGGCCCACCAAATTCTTTCCCTGGGAAAGAATTCGGTGTTCCGCGGCTTCGCGATAATCAGTGTTCAAACTTTACAGTTCTAACATCTGGTATTCGATAGTCAGCCATTTCGACAGTCTGATATAGACCCGGTAAGATCTGGTGCCCCCTTGTTTGTTGATGTACCAGACCACTGACATGTTGTCTGACTGGATCGCAATAGTACCTGATGGAAGGATGGAATGAAATGCTTGCAACGCTAGAAGCACCGCCGTCCGTTTTAGGACACTAATATGCAAAAGGGCCTCTGTCTCCAACCAGGTGCCTTGGACTGAGTTTCCCTGACATAGCCCCCCCCATCCCATCAGGGAGGCATCCGTAGTCACCATGGCTATCGGTTGATGGGGGTTGAAAGGGCGAGACCATTGTTGGGGATTCTGAGACGTCCACCAGAGTAATTCTTGCTTGCATCTCTGAGTTACACTTATCTGAAAGGACAAAGGATGTTGTAGAGGGTACCAGTGAGTGACAATTAGTCACTGAAGGAGCGTCATGTGGAATCTGGCTAGAGGAACAATGGTAATCGAGGCTCCTATTGACCCTAGTACTTGGACAATAGATGATCGAACTGGAGATTTGTGGTGACAGAGCAGTGGCTGAACTTGTTGCCTTATTTCCTGAAGCCTGTGTTCCAGAAGGGATGCTGTGCAATTTCTCATGTCCAACAGTACCCTTATGAATTCCAAAGACTGAATTGGGGTTGTGTTGGACTTCTCCCAGTTTATAGTGATTCCCAGGCTTTGAGCTGTTGAGAGAGTATACTGCAGGGCTTCTTCCAGTAGACGCTTGGTGGGGGCAGTGACGAGCCAGTCATCTAGATATGGAAATGCCTGGAATTTTTGCAGTCGCAAGTGAGTGATAACCACTGCCATGCATTTTAAGAACACCCTGGGAGTTGTAGAGTGACTAAAAGGCAGGCCTCAAAATTGGTAGTGACCGTCTCCTATGCAGAGGCGGAGGTATCTTCTTGAGCATTTGTCCATTTTTATGTGGTAATACGCATCTTGAAGATCTACAGAGCACATCCAATCATCTTCTTCCAGAAGAGGAAGGAAAGACTGAACCATGACCATCCGGAATTTCTCTGTTTTTACAAATTTGTTTAGTGTACCGAGATCCAGAATTGGTCTCCAGTCCCCTGTCTTTTTTGGCACCAAAAAGAACCTTGAATAAAAACCGGATCCTATCTGGTCTGGGGAGACCGCCTGGATGGCTCTTTTTTGTAGCAGCTTTTGGATTTCGTGTGCTGCTGCTTCCCTTTGACTGGGTGGAATGTCAGGTAATACTCTTGATGAGATTGGACAAAGATGGAAGGGGATGAGACGTCCTCTGGATATCATCCATTCTACCCAAGAGTCGGTGGTTATATTTTGTCAGGCAGCGGGCTAAAAGGAGAAACTACCTCAGACTGCTTCCAGAGGTGAGCAGTCGGGCAATGCTTCAGGAGCGCTGATTGGGTTGGCCAGAGAAGGAATCTCTGGAACCCCGGTTTCGTGGACCTTCTTTGCCCCAAAAGGGGCATTTTTCATTGGAGTTTCCCCCTCTGCCTCTAGGAGAGAACTTGGCACGTGCGTCCCGGAAAGAGCCCTGTGATTTCTTGTGCCATATCTTTCCGCTCCTCTGATTTCTGGAGTAGAACCGCTGAGGAGTGGAGTGTCTGACACCAACGGCAGACAGGGTCTTGCCATCTTGTTTCCACCTTTCCAGTGTATCTTTGACTTTAGGGCCAAACAAAAAGTGGCCACTATGGGGGCATTCATGAAGGAAGCCTTAAAGCAGTCCACAAAGTCACAAAGGTGCATCCAGGCATGTCGACTGGCGACTATACACATGCCTGCCACTCTAGCCGCCCCTTCTGTTGTGTGAGAAATAAGATGCATGGAAGAGTTGGAAATGGACTTTAGGGTGGCTATCTGAGAAGCCACGTTGTGACCGACCTCGTCAGAAAGAGCTCTTGCCAAGGTTTCATAGAGCTGGTGGATAAGATCTCTCTGAAGCCTGGTAAAATGTGCCAAATAATTCAAAGACCTTACAGTGAAGTTCGATGAAGCAAACACACACTTCCCTAATCTGTCAGTCACTCGGGACTCCTTGTAGGGCGGATGGACAGCTTGGTTCTCTTCTGCCAAATCCTTCTTAGTTGCAGCTGCCACCACCATAGCATCTAGTGAAAGACCCCGTGACCAATGTGGGTGCTCAGCTGGGGGCGATAATATTTTATTTGGTCTACTTGGTATCGCTTCCAGGGTGTCAGGAGCCTTCCATGCGCACTGGACGATGAGCTGGATGAGCTCATCGGCAGGTGGGGTGACCAAGGAGGTAGGGGGCCAGGCACGAAAAGCCTGCTGGAATACGGATTCCTCAGAGGAAGAATTAGAGGGCTTCCAGTCACCCCTCTAAGGATCTCAAGGATGTCACCAAAGGACTCCTCATCAGAGGGTGACCATGGGGACCCTTCCCTGTCATCAAAATCCGTATCTTCATTCAACGACTCCACAGTGGAGTTCATGCGCTTCCTCTTACACAACACTTTGCGGGGTACTTCCTCAATGGGAGGTTCTGGGAAAGACTGCAAAGAGGGGGACTCCTGAGGAGAGAAACCTGAGGCTTTTGTGCCCGGTGTATAGCGGTTGAGGCTTGTGACAGTTACAGCACAGAGGGGGGAGAGGACTCCGACATGTGAGATTTCCCAGCAGAGGCCATTGCTCTCTCCATGGCCTGGAAGGCTGTCCCGCCCAAGGAGGGATGGGAGCCCAGAACCGAGCATGACAACCTTGAAACCGGGGTCACACCCCACCCCGACCAGCCTGCCCCCAGATCAGGAGTCTCAAGAGGACCGCAAACCTTAAGAGAGAGAGGATCCCCAGAGGGTGCCATAGGAAAAATCGGCGTGGATCCAGGAATGCCCTCCCCCACGGCACAGCCACTGGCCTGAGAAGAGTCCGATGCCCAGTGCACCGAGGGCCACAAGGACGATTCTGGTTCCAATGAGAGATTCACTATTGGAGTTGGAGGAAGGGAAGCTGCTGCCGGAGTAATAGGCTTTGAAACTTGAGTAGAAGTCGAAGGAGGAGTGTATGTTAGGGTTTGAGGAGATATACGTTCATCTGAATGAGGGAACATGGACTTCGATGGTTGGGAGAGACCTCTGGCCACAAGCAACTGGTCAACAAGCTGCAACACATCCTGTTCAGAGAGACTCTTGGTTGACCTCATGGAGAAAGCTGATAGCGATTGTGGCCTTTCTAGGAAAGGACTATATTGACTGCCAGCAAATGGATCCAGTGAAGGATAATATTTGGTCCTTGCTAATTCAATAGGTGCAGAGCCAGGAGCCGAGGATGTCTGCACCGAAGAAAACAGTGTAGAAGTAGTCTGCACCATAGTAGTTGAAGGTGTCTGCACCTTACAGGCAAAAGTCTGCCCCAAAGGGTACGGTGGCATAGTGGAAAGTGTCTGCTCCGGTAATAAGGATGGTGCCGAGAAGGACTGCACTGAAGCACATCAGTGCCAAAAATGTCTTTGACGTGGAGTACAGAAGAGTCATACTTGGAGCCGAAGGTGACTGTGGGGAATGAACCTGTATGGACAGTGCCTGTAAGGGTTGCGACAGAGTTGTCGGAACTGTAGTTGTCTGCACCGGGAACTGCGGTGCTGGTATCAATAAGGGAGACATGGCTGGAGCCAGAATTATTTGGGGTGGTGCCGAGCTTGGAGCCGACAGGGTCACAGGTGGCAGCGCCAAAGTAGTAATCAATTTCACCTTCTTATGAGTCGATTCCCTACGATCTCCAGAGGGAAAAAAAGCGAGTGACTTCGAAGTAGAAGAAAAAGAATGCCTCTTGCGGGGTTTAACGGGGGTGGGGTGAGCCCTCCGACCCACAAGCCTCAGAGAAAGGAGACTTGAGAAGACCTTTCAAAATTAACTTATTCTTCCTCTCGTTGAGAGTCCTGGTAGAGAAATTTTTACAAATCCCACAAGGAGGATCCACAGTCAGGTGGGAGACATTCAGACAGTAGACACAAGTCATGGCCATCGGAAAGCGGTAACTTACGGCCGCAATCCTTACACTGCTTGAAACCAACGCTACTTTTCTTATCTGACATAATGGTGTGGAGAAGAACAGTACCAAAAAGAAGAAGAAAGGCTACCACAAAAAAGGGTAAGAAGAGAAAGGAAGGATTACCAACTATGGTAATTGTGACAGCCGTGCCCTGGCCCAGCAATCAAGGAGCCTCAATCCTCACCACTAACACCAGGGAGGTCATCTCCGAGAAGAGGAAAGAATAACTAAATACACACAGTAAAGTACAATTTCCCTTAACTGCACACAGAGATCACAGTCAGTCTGGGGCTGGTTGCTCCATTGCTCACCAGGTCCCCAATAAGACTACCCACTTGCACAGCTATAGGGTCCAGGTCTCAGCCTAACTGGGCATGCTAAAACCTCCAGTACCCACTCTGCCCAACCAGTGCTTCGTGTCTCTGCTCAGGTAGCTGATACATACACACACACACACACACACACACACACACACACTGAGAAGAGGTTATACAACCACACAGACTTTCCTGGGAAAAGGCTGGCATAGGTTCTCCAGCTGTGCCCCTATTACCCAGACCATACGGTAGTAATTCCTGCCACCACCCAGTTAATTATCAGCTACTAAAAGGCCCTTAAAAGGGTGTCCAATTATTACTATGTAATATTATAATCCAATGGTAGTATGACTAATCAGTCTCAAGGCTTATTGGAATAAACTCTATAAATATGCAATGTACTCTAGAGCTTATCTCTACACAAACCAGCCACAAGTAGAAGGTTTTAAAAATATTTAATAATAAATAATTAAAGCACAAGACAAAACTACTACACCACAGATATATCTAAGAGCTCAGAAATCACACAGAAACTTAAAATAATACAGTAGTACAAGTCTGATTTAAAAGAAAAATACCTAATTAATCTTTACTAGCTTTAACTATTGCTACAAGAAATCACAGTGCTAAAATGTACATGTGTAAAGAATAAGCAATGCTGAGTTAGATGCCCAAAGTCAAAATGCATCAAGTCTCTTGTGAGAAATAGTATTTAAACATTACTAACAAACATGTCTGCTGGGTCCCTCCCAAATTACATCATGTTAACACTTAGGTTTTCCCAGGCAAACAAACTGCATTATTTAGCAATCTAACACCTTCTCAGAAACTTACAACAATACAAGGCATTTCACATATACACTCTAGCAGAAACCAGAGCAATAAAGCACCTTCCACATGTAAATTCTGGTCATAAACTTTAGCCTTAAAACAATGGGCATGAAACCTTCATCCAGACTCACTGGAGACGAATTCTAACATGAAAGGGTCACAACATGCTTCACTGGGCCAGTAGAGTGCAATGTTGTCACATATTTTGCAGTTCCACATTTCACAGTATTCTTTTACACTCAAGAAAACATGACTGTATTTCTACATTTATTTACAAATGCCAGAATTATATATCAAATTCTATTTGACTAGGCTGGCAGCCTTCGCTCATCTCTCCCCAATTGTCACATCTCTTCCCCCTGGGGAACTCGAGCAAGTTTTTCAAGTGCCCCTTGAGAAACATCGCTTGAGTGTGTCAGGTCTATCTGGGTGTACCTCACCCCATTCCCTGTCTTGAGAGCCCATCTGCATTGGTATTGCTACTCCCACTGTGGTGCTGCACTGACATATCATATGCTTGAAACCCCAGACTCCATCTTAGCAACTTGGCATTTTGCTGACTGGCTCTGTTTAACCATGTTAGAGGGTTGTGATCTGTCATCACAGTGAATTTTCTTCCATACAGATAAGGCTGAAGTTTTTGTAGTGCCCACGCTATGGCTAGACAATCCTTTTCTACCGCTGCATAGCATTCCTCCCTGGGTTGGAGCCTGCTACTGAGATAAAGCGCTGGCTGCTCTTCTCCCTCTGAAGAAATATGGCTAAATACAGCCCCCACCCCATAGTCTGAAGCATCCACCTGCACAACAAAGTCTTTGCTGTAGTCTGGACTGGCTAACACAGAGGGTCCTCCCAAAGCTTCCTTAAGCTTCTGAAATGCCTGCTCACATCCTGGGGTCCACACTACCTTGTCTGGCCTGTTCTTTCTTGTCAGGTCTGTGAGGGGAGCAGCTATAATTGGGAACAAACTTTCTGTAGTACCCTGCTGTCCCCAAGAATGCCCTCACCTGCTTTTTGGTAACAGGTGCAGGCCATGTCTGAATGGCTTCCACTTTGGCAGGTTCTGGCCTTATCTTACCACTCCCCACTCTATGTCGTTGGTAGGAGACCTCTGCCATACCCACCTGACATTTGCTCGGTTTAATGGTCAACCCTTCCCTCTGTAGTCTGCCCAGCACCTCCCTGACATGCTGAAGGTGCTCTTGCCAGGAATGGCTGTAGATAGCAATATCATCCATGTAAGCAAGGGCAAACCCTCCTGCTCCTGCTAAGATATGATCGACCAGCCTCTGGACAGTTGCTGGGGCATTCTTCATCCCAAAGGGCATCTTTGTGAACTCATACAAGCCAAAAGGAGTCACAAAGGCTGACTTCTCTCTAGCACTGGGAGTCAAGGGCACCTGCCAATAACCCTTGGTAAGATCAATGGTTGTAAGATACTTAGCCCCACCCAGCTGCTATAGGGCCCCATCTGTCCTAGGCATGGGGTAAGCATCTGCCTCTGTGTGACTATTTAATTTCCTGTAATCCACACAGAACCTGGTGCTGCCATCCTTCTTTGGCACCAGTACCACTGTGGAGGCCCAGGGACTGCTGGACTTCTGACTCACCCCTAGTTCCAACATCTCCTGTACCTCTTCCCTCAGAGTCTGTTTGACTCTCTCAGGCACCCTATAAGGGGCCTGCCTGATAGGCCTTTGGTGTCCTGTATTCACCTGGTGCTGCACCAGGTGGGTGCTGCCTGGTTTCCCAGTGAACACGTCCCCAGATTCCTGCAACACTGTTCGGATTTCTCGAACCTGGGTAGGAGATAGCTGCTGGGACATTGCTACCCATTCCAGTGAGGTGTCAGCCTGAGCCTCACTGAGGAGATCAGTCACAAGATCTCTCTCGGACTCCTCCTGCAATCCACTACAAATGCTCAGCACAAGGGGCTCCCTATCATGGTAAGGTTTCATCATGTTAACATGGTACAATCTGTGTCCCTGCCATCTGCCTAGCACTTCCACCACGTAGTTAACATCACTTACATTTCTTACCACCTTGTAGGGTCCCTCCCAAGCTGCCTGCAACTTGTTGTGTCTGACAGGAATGAGAACCATCACCTGCTGCCCTACAGCATACTCTCTAGCTCGAGCATTCCTGTCATACCACACCTTTTTCTGTTGGTGGGCTTCTGCCAGGTTCTCCTGGGCCAGGCCTATGAGTTCCCTGAACCTTGTCCTGAGGTTCAGGACATATGCCACAACAGACTCCTTGTGAGACTCACACTCACCTTCCCACTCATCTCAAATTAAATCTAGAGGTCCCCTTCACCCTATGCCCATACAGCAACTCAAAGGGTGAATAACCTGTGGATTCCTGGGGAACCTGTCTGTAAGCAAACAACAGATGGGTCAAATATTTGTCCCACTCTATCTTAAACTGATCTGCAAATGCCTGTAGCATGGACCTGATTATAGAGTTTAACCTCTCAACAAGGCCATTAGTCTGGGGATGGTAGGGGGTGGTCTTCATGTGCTTCATCCCACAGGACTTCCACAGACAAGCCAGCAGATCTGACATAAAATTGGCACCTCTGTCAGATAGTATTTGCTTTGGGAAACCTACCCTGCTGAAAATCTCTAGCAAAGCATTTGCCACCTTCTCGGCCTCAATGGAGGACAAAGCCACTGCCTCAGGATATCGTGTAGCATAATCTACAATCACTAGGTTATACTTTTTTCCTGTGGAACTTGCAGTACTCAGAGGACCCACAATATCCATAGCTGCCCTCTGAAATGGCTCCTCAATCACAGGCAAAAGCATCAAAGGAGCTCTCACCTTGTCTGCTGCCTTGCCTACCTCTTGGCACTGCTCACAAGGTCCTGCAGTACCCTGTTACATCTCCGGAAATTCCAGGCCAATAGAAGTTTTGCATAATACACCTCTTTGTACATTTTATGCCCATATGACCTGCAAAGGGAATATCATGGGCTATGGCTAGAAGTGCCAGACGGTAAGCTCTAGGCACTACCAACTGCTGTACTCTCTCACCTTCTAGCCCTCCCTCAGGGGTTCATTCTCTGTGCAGTAACACTTTGTTCCAGTATACAGATTCCCCCTTCTCTTGAGAATCAGGTGCTTCCCTAGCTACCTGCCTCAGGCCTTGCAATGTAGGGTCTGAGAGCTGAGCCTGTCTCAAGTCTCTCCTTGTAACCCTTCCCAGCTCCCCTTCCATAGGAAGTCTGGCATCCTCTGAGAGTGGTGCCTCACTGTCAGCCTGGGTACTACTACTCACCTCTACCTTTGCAGTAACCCTGTCCAAGGGAACATCAGTACCCACATGCAGCTGTGGCTCACATTCAGTCTCACTGCTACAGCGTAGCTCACTCCCTGAAGTAACCACCTCAGCAGTCCTGGCTGCAAGTATGCAGTCTGTCTGGGTCTCCCCCAGGCTATCAGACCCACATGCTTGTCTCCTAGCCTCATTGCGTGTAACTGCATAAGTACATAGTACTGCCTCATCCAAATCCTTCCCCCTCAGGACATCTGCAGGATGGTAGTTCCATACCCTAGTTGTCTCAAGGCAACCCACTATTGGCATTTTGTCTTACCCACTTACTGGCTCTTTCACCTTTTGTTCCCCACCTTGCCTCTGTGGACATCTGTATGCCACATGGCCCCACTGGTTGCATTCAAAACATTTAAACCTAGCTCCTGGACGTGTACCTGGACTAGTGGCTTACCCTGCTACTGGCGGATTCTGTTGGGGCAGTCTGTGCTGCCCACCATGGGTTCCTTTATACCCATGAGCAGTACCGGGGGCCCCTTTCCTGTGCAGGGCAGCCCTGCTTGATAAGTATAGGTCTCCCTTCTTCCCCAACTCCTCTGAAGTAGCACACTGTTTATCAGCTAACCAGATCCTCACGTCCTCAGGCAAAGTGCTAAGGGCGTGTTCCCTTACCAAAAGGTCTGCCAGCCCTTCAGAAGAGGTGACCTAACATCCACTCATCCAGCTATGAAAATAAGTGCTCAGTTCAACAACATATTCACATACATTTTCATCTGCCTTACGTCTATGCTCACAAAACTTTTTCCTATGCATTCTAACAAATGCCTTTTTACAGCAGTATAATCAAAACAGTCAGTGTCATACATTTTTGCTAAAGAAGTTACGGCTTTACCATAGAGGAAGGGGGTCAGGAACCATACCCAGAGCCCTTGGTCAACTTCATACAGTTTACATACCCACTCAAACATATGAATGAAGCTATCAAAATTATCACCCTCTTTAAACTGTGGAAGAAATTTACTGACCTTTTGTGCTTCTGGGGTCCGGTTACTCCCTTCCTCATTACCTCCATGACTCTGGCGAAGAGTCAGCATTTTCCTCTCATGCTTTCTCTGCTGTTCCTGTTCTTCAGCTTCTAGGCTCCTCATTTTCTTGGCTGCTTCTAGTTCCATACGCCTGGCCTCCAACACAAGTCTCTTTAGCTCCAGCTGGATTTTTAAGTCCACTGCAGAAAGATTGAGCTGTCCATTCTCCGAGGATATTGTATCTCCACTGTCAGTCTGATTGTCCTCCAGGCTGCTGTTTTCTGATGCAGCTGTAACCAAGGCTGCAATCAGGTCTGCCTTAGTCAGGTTTCCATGCACCAGCCCCTTAGCCTGGCACATCACCAGCTGGCTCTTTGTCAGCTTTCTATACTCCTCTGCTGACATGCTGCCTGCTAACCCTGACTAACACTAAGCTAACAAAAGAAATAAAACTGTTGTGATCTGAACTCTGAGTATACACTGCGTGGCTGTTTTAGAGTACAAAACACTTTTAGAGATCACTGTACATAAGCTACAGGAATTCGCTCTACCCACACCACTACAAGCCAATTAGCATGTGAAGTAGATCCTACCACTGCCAAACACTTGTGACTACCGTGCCCTGGCCCAGAAATCAAGGAGCCTCAATCCTCACCACTAACACCAGGGAGGTCGTACAAATGCCAGAATTATATATCAAATTCTATTTGACTAGGCTGGCAGCCTTCACCCATCTCTCCCCAATCGTCACAGTAATGAAGAATTACCACAAGGTAAGAAAAGAGGGTAATAAAGGGAAAATACTAAAGGGAGAGAGTCTAAAGTATACAAGAGGGTAGGAAAATATTAGTATAAACTATTGAGAAAATTTAAAGTAGGAACAATGTATAAAACTTTCAAAAAATTAGACACTTAGCTGACAGAGTGGCTTGACACAGCTGTACAGCAATGCGGCAAATGAGATCTGAGGTAACAGAGCAGAGCATTCTGGGTAGGACCTTAACTCGAGAGGTTTTTGCTGACACGAGCTTGATATTGGCCAGCTCAGTTCCAAGGACGGAACCGATAACCCATCAGTAAGGAATGAACGAAGATTAACAACATCAGATCAATGGTTTTCATTCAACCAATCAGTACCCGAAGAAGCAGGGTTATTATTAACACTGGGTGGTGAATGTGTTTGGGTCTTTTTGCTCTCCACCATCCAAAAAGATGGTTGTTACTACTGCAAATGTACCCCCAGTTGTTTAGCATGTACAGAGTGGGTTTAAGATTTTCAACTATAGTTGAGAAATCATTAATGAACAGAACTTTATACTTTGCAGGTGGACGAGTTTTTAGTTCTGAAGAAGTCCCACACAAACATCCTCTCATTATTTCTTTGTGTATTGCCTTTCCATTCTATTTCCCAGTCCAGTCCAGTCTTAACCTTTTCTGACTGATTCTTGTGTATTATTTTATATACCCTAATAATTAACTTTTTACTGCAGCTTTTGTTCTAGACTCAACTCTAAACTCAACCAGTGCTAGCCTTTCATTAAAACTATCCAACTTCTTTATCTGTGCTTACACTCAGTGGCAGAGAAGGCAGTCTCCAACCTGCAGTCCAAAGTTCTGCTTGATCATATCCCACTCTATAACTTTTCTTTCCCTAGTTATCTGCTCACAGTATATTTATTTGACCCTACTTAACAGTCATCCCTTTTGGTAAAATCTTCTTTCCTTAGCTCTCACAATTATTTTCTGCTACTTTGCAAATATAATATTCTGCATAGTTGTTACTATTCTTAAGTGCCTGAATGCAAAATCCTAATCTCTTCTTATTTTGTCCCCCCATCTCAACATCATGTCCTTTCACTTTGATTTGTAGTCCTCTGCTTCTGTTATATATACTCACCTAAACTGTGAAGCTCAAATATTGTAATCCTAAATCATGTTATTCTATGGGGAGAAAAAAATATCCCACTTAATTATTACTAAATTTGCTTCCCAAGTAAATTCCTTCTATTCTTTATTAGTTATGGTCCATGGTCCACAGTTTCTCCACTAGCTGATAAAAATATACCTGACCTGTCTACAACACTGAGGAGACTAGAAACACTTTCAATGTTTGTACCTTACTATCCACAGCCACAGGTAAGAGCTTTCAGCTTTTCAAATTTTGCATTATCTTTGATCTACTCTCTTCCAACATATCCTAAACTGCCATAATAGAATCTCTTTTAATAAAAACACCAAAATACTTCATCTCATCATATCCGAATAATATGGGTATTGTTGAAGCAATTCACAGCTTACTGCTAAAGCCTTTATTTTATCTTCATTTATTTCATATCCTGATAAATCTTGAAACTGTTTCAACATGTTCCACCACACTAAAATATCCTTTTCTGGTTCTATTAGACAATAATATCACCTCCAATAAGGCTAATCTTCTTGAGTACCAGATCAGTTATACCCCAGAATTTGTGAGTCCCTTATTTTATCTGCAAATGGCTCAAATCATAAGCCAAACAACAAAGGAGAAAGAAGACATCCCTGCCTAGTTCATCTGTTCAAACACAGCTTGTCAGCAAAGAACCCCCCATATTGACTCTTGCCTCTAATCCTTCATATACCTTCCTAATTAACTCAATTACTCTATCAGAAAATGCAAATGCTGCTATTACCCAAATCCCAGTTAACTTTATCGAATGCCTTCTCTGTAATGAAACCCACCAACAATAACAGAGTTCTCTAGCACTCTGCTTCTTCCTGGAGTATCTCATTCTTATTATCCAAATGGCCACATATATTAATACAAATGTTTAAATGTACAAAAAAAATTCTTATTATTAATGTCAGTGTGGTAGAACACAAAAATATACACACACACACAATTCCAACATAGCATTCTCTACAAAACAGAATTCACAAAACTACTTAAAATCATTCTATACCAGTTTTAGAAACAAACTAGTTTTACAGTTTTATTTTTTTATCCTGTTAAATCTGTTTAAAGCAGCATCCTATACAAACAATGTTTTGCTGAATAACCTAAAATGTACAAGAGTTTAGAAATAAGTTTCATCCTACAGAAAGGCCTCACTGAGACCAATGACTGGTGTTGAAACCATGGCCTTAAGCTTAATACCAAAAAATACATCATCCCTTTGGGAAAAACTCAGTTCCCACTAATTACCACGTTGATGGGAGCCCACTGAACACTGAAGGCGTTATAAGAGATCTGGGGACAAAGGTTGACAGCAACCTCTCCTTCGACCACCACACTGCCACTGTGGTCAGAAAGTCCTTCTATGTAGCACATCTCATTACCAAGGGTTTTGCATCCAGGAAGAAAGAGGTCAACATTTCTCTACTCTTCCCTCATTAGACCAATCATAAAGTATAATGCCCCATTTGGTGTACCTCACTAGACACCTGCAACAGCTGGAAAGGCCACAAAAGTACCTCACAAAGAGGATCCTAGGACTTAAACACATGCCCTACATGGACAGACTCAAAAATACTCCAGCCATTCTCCGTCTCATATCGTCTACTAAGAGGTGATCTCTGCTTGACTTACAAAGCTATGTCTGACCAGCTCTGTTAGAAATGCTACATCTAAAGAAATCCCAATCCCTCTGCACCACACACCCCAGAGACCTCAACCTCATTACCACAATCAACAGAACATGCTGGAGGGACAGGTTCATAACCCACAGACTGCCGATGCTCTGGAATAGACTTCCCATACATGTCATGCAGAGCATCTCACTAGCCCTCTTCAAGAGAAATCTTGATGAGTGGATGGGAAATAAAAAGTTAACCCCGGGATCACTCCAGTGGTTCTACTTGATACAGGCACTGGGAACTAACGACGGGCGGCACAATGCCAGGCCACTTCTATGGGCTAGGCTTGTAAAGGCCCCAGGGCCATTAGCCTAGTACACACCTATGAACACTACATAACAAAAGTCCCGCTTTTTTATGTTGTTTAATGTATTTAAAGACATTCAAAACAAAGTTACTGGATCATACAAAGGATGTAATTTAGAACAGTGTACCTTTTTCCTTTTATCCCCCCAAATGAACATTAGTACCATTTCAAAGATGCCAAGAAAAATTCATCCAACATTTTACTTGCAGTGAATCTTGGAGATAAACTGAAATATTGGCATGTTTTCAAATTCTTTCCAAGCCGAAAGCTTTATGTAATCATGTAGCCAGTTAAAATGTCTGCTTCACAGCATCAGGGTCTGGGGTTCAATCCTGACTTCTGATTACTATCTGGAGTTTGCATACTCTCCCCATATCTATATGGGTCCTCCCAAGTTTTTCTGGTTTCCTCTCTCTCCCTAAAACATGCTGGCTGATTGGCTAGGATAATCTGTCAATATATTCTGCATCTACCCTTGCCCGTCTGGCCCCAATCATGGCTAAAAAGGGTTTGAAGATAAATTCACTTCCCAAGATAACAAATACACAAGATAAAAATAAAAAGATAAAGGTGATATGCTACTGATGACAATATCTTTTGATGACAGCACTGTGTTTTATATTTTGTTCGTGAAGCAGCATGCAATTCACTGAAGCAGTATATGACTATACAATGAATGATTGCAGAATTTTACAGTGCCTTATTGTTTTTCTAACAAGTTCACTTGTGCACCCTGTCATAAGAACCTAATAAATATAATTGTCCTGTCATCCAACAAACATGTAATTGCACTTCAAGTGAGACTTAAAAAGATCTGCAAAGTATACACCCAATGTGTGACCACAGATGTACAATCTTAGTGGGAGGCAGTAGTAGTTACGAAGTTTAACTTCACACTCAGCAGTTGCAGCCAACTGTAATTTTAAGTGTAGTGAGTAGAAAGAATTAACAAAAACTATAAATGAGGTACTCTTGAAGAGAGGTGAGCCACCTGACAAATGTTAACAGCCTGCACTTTTAAGAAATATTGAGGAAAATTAAGCAATGGAACAGACAACAAGGACAAAGCGGTAAATACAAAAGATAAGTAATCATTGTAGTGAAATATCTAGGCTGGTAGTTTCAACTCAGTCATGTAAACTCATAGAATTCTCATAGGTACTTTAGCCTCCTCCACTTATCTATAATACTTGGCACAAAGTCCACCCACCCATTCAGATATTTGAAGCCCAAAAGTCATAGAAACTGGGAAGAAAAACCTAAAAGAAAATCAAATGGGGCTTTAAACAGGACAACACATAGCAGACCTCTGGATAGGGAGTGCAGGAAGGAGGGAACCTGTGATGGAGTTGAAATTGCCATTAATGATCTATCATCATGTCAGATACATAGTCTGTATTTGAAGGTGGGAGTTTCAACTTGGTCATTTCTACAGCAGAATTCTAAGCTAATCTTCTTGTCTGGCTTGACATAAAATAATACTCCAGAGTAAGGCAGCTCCAAAGGCTGAACTTAACCTGGAAGTGACATCCACCTTATAAAACCTAGCAAAAGTATTCAGTATGTTCCACATCTCAGCCACATAATTGTCATCAAACAAAGCACTTTTGAAAAATGCTTGAAACATCGCCATGAATCTGGTAGTATAAGGATTGGTGGCCTGAGGTAAAGCCTTGCCATACTTTTGGTAGCAAAATTTGATGAACTAGAAAACCAGGAAGAAAGAGTAACTTTAGTTCTGTTTTGACCCAAATTCTTGAAAGAGAAAGAAAGAGCTACAAATCTTTTCATATAGTTTTATTTCTGTCCAAGTAACCTGATTTGCCTGTGGACACTAAACAATTCAACAGTTACTCAACTTGACTGAAATAATTTGGGAAGAAAACTGGAAGATCAATATACTGACTTACACTAATTTCTCTAACACCTTTGGACAAAACAAGATCAGTACATGGTGGGAACCTTATATTTGTGGAAACAAGGTAGGATGGTTAACACACGAAGCTTGCTGCTCTGAAATTCTTATTTTCAAACAGCTGTCAATAAGACAGTCCTCCAAGTACGAAACTCTGGTAACAGAAGAAACTTGTTCAAACAGAAATAAAAAAGTTATGTATCTACCATAACGTTCTATGTTTGTTGTCCTTCTTCTCACCTTCCTTCTTGTTGGTTGGGTTCGGAGCTGATCTTCGGCTCTGACTCGGCCAATTTACTATAGCTCAAGAGCTTATACTGGCTCGAGGCTAACCTCTATCCCAACTTGCCTAGTGGTAGCTACCCAGATCTCGTTTGTAATAGCCCACACTAGACAATCATAGTAAATGCAAATTTTACTAAGCTCTTACACATTCAAAGGTTAGGAAGGAAAAAGGAAAAACAAGGCATGGTTAACTAAACTGGTATGTCAACAGGAAACTCAGCCAGTGTAACCAAAGAAGGAATTCCTCTTGATCCTCCAGGAAGGGGGAAGGAAGAGGGAATGTAAGAAGGAAGGCAAGATGAAAGACAACAAACATGGAACGTTATTCTAGGTACATAACTTCTTTATGTTATGTTGTCCCCATCTCGCCTTTGTTCTTGCTGGTTCGGACCGCATCCCCAGCACCTGGTTCTTGGGTGGCTCACTGTAATAAACTTCAGGACCATGGAACCAAAGGATGCCCTATTCCGGGAGACCGCATCCACTTTGTAATGAGTGATAAAGGTATGAGGATTTGCCCATGTTGCTGCTGCACAGATTGAATCTAAAGGTAATTTGGCTTGGAAGGCAACAGAGGTAGCCAAGGCCCTGGTTGAGTGTCCTCTGGCTTTCCCTGGAAGCTTCTTGTTACGCAAATCATAAGTATAGATAACTGTATCTGACAGCCACTTTGATAAGGTCACTTTTGAAACTAGAGAACCTTGTTTATTGTCAGCAAAGGATACAAACAAATGATCTGATTTTCGAAAGTCTTTGTTTCTGTGTAAATAAAAGCGTAATTGTCTATGAACATTCAACTGGTGGAGTCCATACTCTGCTTTGTTGCCATAATTGGGGAAGAATACAGGAAGCTCTATGGACTGATTTAAATTATACTCTGAACACACCATTGGCAAGAAGGAGGGATCTGTTCTTAGAGAAACTCTATCTCTGTGGAAGATGAGATACGGAGGGCGAATAGATAAGGCGTGTAATTCTGAAACCCGTCAAGCTGAGGTTATGGCACTCAAGAAGAGGATTTTCCAAGACAGAAATTTCAGGGGACAAGATGATGCTGGTTCAAAGGGTGGAAGAACAAGAGAGGCTAAAACAAAATTTAGGTCCTGGGTGGGGGGGGGAGGTTGTCTTACCTGGGGCCATAAAAGGGTTGTACCTAGTACGAATGCTTTGCACAGCTTATGGGACATGATATTAAAGTCCAACTCTCCCACATGAAAATTGAGATGGGAGCTAGTTGGACCCTGATGGTAGCTGCATTGGCCCCTCATTTAAACGGTTCAGCCAGCAAATCAAAAATTTTAGAAACAGGAGCAGTGAAGGGATCGATGTCATTTTTCTTTGCCAAAAAGAGAACCTCTTCCATTTGCTAGCGTAAATCTTTTCTTGTGAGGAGACACCAGGATGTGCTGTACTGTCAGGAAAATGTTGGGGAGCCTGGCTAAGATTGGAAGTGGAGTAACCAAGCTGTCAGCTTGACAGTTTGGAGGGAGGGGTGGAGCATGCCCGACTGATGCATCAGGAGGTCCGGAACTGGGTCCAGGATCCAAGGCTCAACTTGTAGATGATGGCAAAGAAACGGGAACCATATCTGATGAGGCCAGTAAGGAGCAATGAGGATGAGCTTGCAACCCAGTGACTTTGCTTTCTGAAGTACACTGGGGATCAGACGAAAAGGTGGAAAGGCATAAAGCAGTCCCGGAGTCCAATCTTGAATAAGTGCATTCCTGGATGACTGTCCCGGTGGGGTGACTAAGGGGAAACAGCTGCTGTATTTGTTGTTGAAGGGAGTGGCAAAAAGATCGCAGCATGGCTGGCCCTATTTGTGAAAAATCAAGTCCGCAACTTCTTGCTTCAGGAACCACTTGTGAGGCAAGAGGATAACCCTGCTGAGCCTGTCCGCTATCACGCTGGATCTCCCGGGAATGTGCATTGCAATCAGAAAACATTGGGAAGACATAGCTCATTGCCACACTCGAAGGACCTCCCGACAGAAGGGGTAAGATCTGGTCCCGCCTTGTTTGTTGATGTACCATACCAATGACATATTGTCTGTCTGAATTGCAATAGTTCCGGTAGGTAGACAGTCTTGAAGTTCCAAATACTACAAAATGACCACCACAGCTACAAAAGTAGGAAAATTTAATACACACTTAGCGCCTCGGCATGAAATGCCTTCCAAGAGTAAAACTCATCCTAATACATGAACTTAAATACATCCACTAAATACCTTAATTGACAATCAACTCAATAAAACAATTATTTAAATTACATATTTTCAATTACACTCTGTTAAAACCAAAGGGCTCCAATGTGCCATACTTTAAAATAAGCAATGTTTCCTTCTGTAGCAGTTTATTCCTAACATTTTTATGTTCCCCAAGTTGTACCTCTACGTTCTCTAACACACAGCCTTTCAGATCATCAGTCTTAGAATTATGATAATTAAAAAATGGGTATCTAAAGGACTTTCTAATCTCTTTTTTTAATGTCCCTAACATGTTCCTGCATACGTACTTTAAAACTTCGATAGGTCTCTCCGATATAATACAAATTGCAAGTACACTTTAATACATAAACCACTCCCTCAGTGCAACAGGTGTAATGGCATCTAAGAGTGAATTGTATTCTGTTAATATATGTACAATAGGGCACCCAATATTTGCAAATTGAGCACTTATTACAAAGAAAAGTTCCCTTTTATTTTATTCCACTTGCAATTATATTACTAAATGACAGACAAAAATGATAATGTACCACCATATCTTGCAAATTTCTGGCCCTCTTATAAGAGATTTTAATTTACTCGGGTAGCAAATAACACAATTCCTTATCTCTTAATAACATGGGCCAAAACTGTTTTACACACTGTACCACTCTATTTGTAAGTATATTAAAGGTAGTAAAGTACATTTCCTTTTGTGTCTGTCTACCCAAAATTCTATTATTATTATTTTCAACTATGTAATGTTCCCTATTTCTAAATAAAAATCTATCTCCTTTTCTCTCTTGTCCATTTCTTAGTTCAAAAATTTTAATTTTAGCCTCCACTACCTGTTGCTCATCATAACCTCTAGTGAGGAACATTCGTTCAGCCAAGTTTATTTCTGACCTAAAAATTTCTTCTGTACTACACAATCTGTTAATTCTCAAAAATTCATTATAGGGCAAAACAGCTAACAAGTGCCCAGGATGACAACTATTTCCATACAAAAACTGGTTTCTATGTGTGAATTTATTATATAGACCTGTATTCAGTCTTGAAGTGCTTGCAATGCCAGAAGCACCTCTCTCGTCTCTAGAACAATGATGTGCAAGTGGTACTCATGTGACTGCCACATTCCTTGGACAGTATGTCCCAGATAATGCCCCCCACTCAATCTGGGAGGTGTCCGTGGTCACCGTGGCTACTGGATGGGGGTCTAGAAAGGGTCTGCCCAGAGTCACCGGGGGGGGGGGGGGACAAGCCACCATACTAAGTCCTTTTTGCAGGATTCTGTGATTGAGATCATATGTAACATTGGTAAATCCTAGAACGACCATTGAGCGAAAAGAAGCCACTGCAGAATTCTCATGTGAAAGCGAGCCATAGGGACTAGAGTAATTGCTGCAGCCATTGAGCCCAGAACTTTCAATACCTCTCTTGCCTGAACTTTCTTCTTTTTCATGAGGAATGAAACTTGCTGACGAATTGTTGACACCCTGTCTTGAGGCAGCTTTGCTATCATGGCTCTTGTATCTAAGTCTGCCCCTATGAAGGTAATACACTGACAAGGCAACAAGGCAGATGTTTCATAGTTTATGGTGATGTCTAGCTGGGAACAGGTTTGAATTGTGTAGTCCCGTGCTTTGATCAACTGATGTTCGGTGGTACCAGTGAGGAGTCAGTCGTCTAGATATGGAAACGCCTGGAATCCTAGACGTCTCAGGTGAGCCATGACCACTGCCATACACTTGGTGAACACCCTGGGTGCTGTGGGAGACCAAAGGGCAGAGCTCTGATTTGATAATGACTGGCTGCCTGGGGGCTGTGGTGAGACCAAAGGGCAGAGCTCTAATCTGATAATGACTGGCTGCCAGCTGGAAGCATAGGAATCTCCTGGATCACCTGTCCATTTTTATGTAGTAGTATGCATCCTGGAGATCGATGGAGCATATCCAATTGTCCTGACCCAAAATGGGGAAAATGGACTACAGTGTTACCATCCGGAGCTTTGCTTTTTTTACGGATTTGTTTAGCTTGCTGAGATCCAAAATGGGTCTCCAGTCCCCTGTTTTTTTGGAAATAAAAAGAACCTTGAGTAAGATCCAGATTCGATTTCGTCTGCAGGGACTTCTTGGATGGCTCTTTTTTTCTAGCAACCTTTGTACTTCTAGCGTTGCTTGATCCCAAAGACTGGGTGGAACGTCTGGGATTGAACATTTTGTTCTTGAGGGAGGTAAGTGGGAGAAGGGAATTTTGTAACTCCTGGGTATTATTGGCAGTACCCATATATCTTTTTTAATACCTTACTCTGTCCCCAACTGCCTCTAGAAGCGAACAGTCGGGCCTCCCTTTCCCTACTGGAAGGGCCTAGCAGAGAATGTATCTCTGTTGCCCTGCTGTTGTGGACCCCCCCCACGAGGCTGGCGTCTTCCGCTATTGTTTCCTCCTCTGCCCCTGGGGGAAAATTCTCCACGTGTCAGGTGAAACTCCCTGGGATTTTCGAAACCACATTTTCCCACTCTTCTGCCCTTTAGGGTAGGGTCTAAATGGAGTGGAAAAACTGACTCCCATGGCAGAGAGAGTCTTGCCATCCTTTTCACACCTGCTGAGAGTCTCTTTTACCTGAGGCCCAAACAAGGATGAGCCATCAAAAGAGGCATTAGTAAAGGAGGACTTGAAGGGCTCCACAAACTGACAAAGGTGCATTCAGGAGTGTCTCTGCAAAGCAACTCCGGTACCTGCTGCCCTACTCGCTCCATCTGCCACATAAGTAATGAGCCTCATGGAGGAGTTAACCACTGAAGTCAAGGTCGCAAGCTGGGAAGCCACCCTATTCGCAACTCCGTGGGATCCTGTTGGGTATCTCCCAACTCTTTTAGGAGATCCCTCTGAAGTCACGTGAAGTGTGACAAATAATTCAGTGACTTGAGTGTAAAAGTCACTGAAGAGAACATACACTTCCCATATCTGTCCATCATACGGGGCTCTTTGTTCGGCGGATGGACAGATGAAGAAGTTTCCGCAAGTTCCTTCTTAGTGGCTGCTGCCACCACCATAGCATCAACAGGAACTCCTTTGGAAAGAAAGGGCTTGTCTTCGGGGACAGTTATAAATTTATTTGGTCTCTGCGGAACTGGTTCCATGGTCTCTGGAGCACTCCACGCCTTCCGACTCACTACAGACAAAAGTGGGTCAAAAGGCGGAGAGACAAAGAGGTGGAAGGTCGGGAACCAAATGCGTCCAGGTAGACAGACTCATCCTCAGAAGGGGCTAGGGACTTCCAACCACCCCTCTGTCTAAGGATTTCCAAGATGTCTGAAAAGGAGACATCCTCAGAGGGGGACCGTGGGGACCCTTCCGATTCATCCAAGTCTGTATCTGAAGTGATGGACTCAGGGGAGTCCAGATGCTTCCTCTTACCTTTTTTCTTCCAAGGGACCTCCTGCAAATGTTCGGGGGAGGTTTTGGAAGAAGTGGGGTCGCCCAATGAGGTGTCCTGGGACATAGGTTCCATATGCTTGGAGGAAGGAGGATGGTGAAAGGCAAGCAAGGCACTGAGGGGGACAGCACGCTTCTCATCACTTTGAAGGTGCCATGGTCCCGAGCCAAACAAGCCTCCGGCTCCGAACAGCCCGGAGATCTCCTTGCAAACCAGCTCCGAGGCTGATGTGGGAGCCAAGCTCACATGCGTCGAAGCTCTGAGAGAGAGAGAAGGGTCGGACAAGGTTCCGATACCACTTCCTCCCTCGAAGCTTTGGCTCCCAGATCCCTAGATGGACTGAGACATCGAGGAGATCAGAGCGGGAGTCGGAACCAATAAAGGAGAAGTAACCGGAGTCGACAGTTCCACCACCACAACAACCATGCACTTCGGCTCTGAGCTCAAGAGAGTCAGAGGAGGAACCAATAGAGAAGCTAGATGGGACAAAGGAGCCAATTTCTTATGGGCTGGGCTCGATAGCAATTTGGCAAGTGCCTGTGACGTGAGGAGCCTATTAACCACTCTCTCCACATCATGGTCCGAAAGCCTGGAGGACTGAGAGGAGTGAAAAGAGGACCAGTGACTGCCTGCCACAGACTGCAACAAGGAAAACTGTGGAGCAGAGCGCACTGGTTCCAAAGAGGGAGACCAAGTTCTTTTATGGGCCCGGACTGGCTCCAAAGACACTGATAGAACCGCCGGAGACATAGCTTTGTCAGAGTCGACACTGGGAACCGACAGAGCCGAAGATTTTGCAGCAGATTTGGGTTGCTCCAAAACTGGAACCGTTGTGGATGGTTTGGGAGATTTGTCAGACTGTTCTGCTGGCTGAGGAACCCGAGACAAAGGATCCTGAGGGTTCTTCAAAAGGCCATGCAGAATCAGGTTTTTTTTTCTCTCCTGCAGGACTCTAGCACTGAAAGCATAACAGATAGAGCATGAGTCCTGCAGGTGAACAGCCCCTAAACAATATATGCAACTCATGTGCCCATCCGTAAGGGACGTTTTTTGGCAGCACGAGTCGCATTTTTTAAAGCCTGAGGGTTCTGACTCTTTAGACATGCTGGATAACTGGAAGACACAAACAGCAAATATAAGGCTATAAAAGCTAACAATACACAACAACAAACAAGCAGGAAACATTTTTTTTTTTTATGAAGAAGAAGAAGGGGGAGAGCCTCTAAGTAAAATGGCAACTCCCCCTATCGGAGAGCCTCTAACTTAAACGGCTACTCCAACGAATAGTGGGGAAAAGAACCCTCTAAGTTAAATGGGCTCACGGGGAAAGCAAGGCCTAAGAAAACAATGGCTTAAAGAACCCAAAAAAGCAACAACACAGGAAGGTCAGAAGATTGTTAGTCAAGCAAAGACTAAGCTAGACACCAAACAGTTTAATTAAACTACAAAAATCCTGATAATAACAGCAAAATACAAAAAATTATAAATACTTAGCCTGAGCCAGTAGTCACAATCTCAATGCTGCAAGTGACAAACGAGATCTGGGAAGCTACCGCTAGGTATGTTGGGAAAGGGGTTATCCTCGAGCCAGTATAACCTCTCAAGCTATAGTAAATCAGCCGAGTCGGAGCCGAGGATTGGCACCGAATCCAACCAGCAAGAATGAAAGCGAGATGGGGACAACATAATTAGTTTTTACAGAATGAAATAAATGTCTCATAGAGGAACAGGAGACATAAACGGGGAAACAACATAAAGGTTCCTCTCAAGAAAGTCTTGCATACTTTAAGAAAAGCCAGAGAAGAATTTGCTCTGTGGTGGAAAATAAAAATGGCTACTAGATGGACTTCTATCAAGAAAAAAAAATATTCCCAAATAAAAACTATGGGAAAGATATTCAAAAATACTAGGTATAGGACTGAATGTGTTTAGTACTCTATCTGTGGCCTATATCAAGAAGCGAGCCTACTTACAATGGTAAGTTTTTGTAGAACTTTGCCTCTGGGCAGAAGTCAAGATCTGGGCCACCCTTCAGGTAATTATTATTCCTAGCTATCACTGAAACAGGAGAAATGAAAGGCTGAAGGGTCAGGTGACACAAGAACACCTCAGTTGTGGAGGCCAGTCCAATCAATGAGGCCAAAGCAGAGGGAACCAAACATGTAGGGGCCAGTAAAAGGCCATTAGGATGATTTTAGTTTTGCTCTTCTTGGCCTTACAAAGAATTTCGGAATAAGGGAAAATGAGAAAAGAATAATGGAGTGTAGGTGACCACTTCTGGATTAATGATTCCCTGAGAAATCTTCCAAATGGAGAAATAAAGAAAAAATAATTGCTGTACTTGTGGTTGGACAGCAATGCAAAGAGATTTCAGCAAAGTTTCCACTTTGATGTAACTGGGTCCCGGCTAACACTGGACTGATGGATCACTTGCAAGGTATCAGTAGAGAAAGGCTGAGTCTGTACACATGACCACTGGCCTGCCTTGAGATAAGGTCAGCTTCAAGAAGACTACTAGAAGCTGGAGATTATTTGACAAATGGAATATGAAAAGGGCCCCCAGCTTAGGTACCAAGCCACTGTCGTGCTGTCCATGAGAGGGCAACTGCAAATGTGGACTGCGAGTCTTGAAATGGCTGCAAGGTGAGAAAAACAGACTTCATTTCAAGGATATTGATGTGAAAAGTGTCCTCAGGCTGACTAGGTCTGTTGGACTATATGCTCTACATAATGTCCCTCCAATCAAGCACAGAGGCATCTGTGGCAACTATTGTCTCTGGTCATACCCTTTCAGACCATGGCCAAAATAGCAAACACATCTAATTCAAGTTCTAAGCAATCCAATACACTTTTATACGCCAAAAAAATTTAATAAGAAGCAAAGCTTTTGGGTTGCCCTTTCAGACCATAGCCCCAGGGCAGGTTAAACTAGAGTGTCCATGAATGAAGATGGTCTATGTATTTCTACAAAATCTTTACAGCAGGATCTAGCAGTACTAACAATTTTGATTTACTCTTCTGGACTTTGATGGTTCACTAAAAAAAACAATATAAAAAGTCTTGCACAGGGAATCCATCATAAAGACTATTAAAGCCCAAAGGCAAAGACAGGTTTTGGCAACAAGAGATACAAGTGTGATAGTACCAATAAATGTGCAGGGTACCACACAACAACCAGGGGTGACGTTACCAGGGATGAAATCAAGAAACCTTGGGGGTAATTATGTGATGTTTTATAATCAGAATATCTCTAGGGTTAAAAACATTATTACTCAACACTGGAGCAGGCTTAGGTGTTATTCAGAGTTGAACGTTTTGTTTACCAAAACCCTAGGATTCACATATAAAAAAGGCAGGAACCTCAAGGATTTGCTGGAGCATAATGGTTCTATTGTTTCATGTAAGAAATTGGGAACCTACAAATGTGGGGCATGTGCCCAATGCCCATATATACTTAGACAGGATTCTGTACACATCCTGTCAAGAGACTATCAGATTCAGAGTAGTAGTTTTTCCAATTGTAATAGTGAAGGCTTGATTTATTTAGCCCTATGTAAAACCTGTGGTACATTTTACATTGGAAAAACTACTCATAAACTCAGAAGGAGGATTTATGAGCATTTATATGCTGTTAGAGTCAAAGATATTAAAAATGCCTTGTTTAAACATACACTGACATGTCCCCAAGCAAAATGGGGCTTCTTTGTTGTACAGAAGATGCAATGTGATGTGGGGGGGGGCGTGGGGAAATAGGATAGAGGTGAGAGAAATATTTTGGCAGTTGTTATTGGAAGCCAATAGATTCCCAGGGCTGAATGAATACATATCCATTGCCCCTATTTTAAAAATGAGAGCTGCAAAACTATAAAATAAGTACATATATTGTTTTGCAAGTTCCTTTTGTTGGTTTTTGATTCAAGTTTATTTATCTGTCCAACACATTGTGATGGCTTTAGTATTTATATATTTATTTTAAAGTTCTTTTAAAAAATGTGCATGTTTTTATCTACTTTCATCTGTATTTGTGGCAAGTTGGTAGGTTGTCACGAATATTTTAGTTACAAGATTTAATTGGTGTCAATTAAACAATTGTTTTAACTATTAATTAAATTGGGAGGGGTATATAAGCAGGCACAGCCTTAATTCATTCATTTTACGTCTGAAGTCTGGTGGACGAAAACGCTTTGTATTGTGTGGCGTTTATGTGATTAAACCTGCTGCTGCTTACACCTACAGGCTCATGTTTTATTATTACCTTCTGCCTCTTTGGGTGCCTGTTGTGGTTTTACTGGTTCATCCCAACTTTACTAAGCTATGTCAAACCCACAACTGTTGGACATGCTCCACTTAAAGAAACCCCAATCCCTCTGAGCTAACATGCTCTAGGGACCTCAACCTTGCACCACAATAAACAGAACATGCCGGAGGGATAGATTCCTGTCCCAGAGACTTCCCATACTCTGGAATAAACTACCTATCTATATCAAACAAAGCTCCTCATTATCACTCTTCAAGAAAAATCCTGATGATTGGATGAGAAATAGGAAATTCACCCTGGGGATCACCTCTGTGGCTCTGCTCGACAATGACACAGGAAAATAATTTTCTTGGGTGGCAAAAGCCAGGGTACCTTTTTGGCTGGACTTGTATAGGCCCCAGGGCCGATAGCCTAGTACTTACCTATGAACCTATGAAGTAGCATACAGCCCCCCCTCTCTCCACCCTTTCAAGATGCACTCTGACTCAGATAGAGTGTCCTGTAGTCACTTAGCTTTGATCCTGATGAGCTCTAAAAGCTCCTCAAATATGTGGTTATTAAGGAGCCAAGAAGGGGACTCAGTCTCATAGTTGTTATACAAGTCTAGGGTGAAAGACTCCAATGGGGAGTCTAGGTTGCTTCCTTTGTCTTACCTACAAGTCCCTAGATGGAGGGAAACCGAGGAATAAGACTGCATTCCATATGTAAGACTGGCATTAAGCCTAGAAGCACTGATACCTGTGATCTGTGTGAGATCAGTCGGCAAGGTAGAAGCATCAGTAGGTCTCAGGTGAGCCATGGCTTATAAGGCTTTGGAAAGAAGCACGTGCAGGGATTCCTGCACTATAGGCACTGGTGCTTGCCACAACCTGATCCCTGGGGCAGAGAGTGACACAGTCAAGAAGCAAAGACTGGTCAGTCAATCCAACCCCCAAAACTGAAGGAACTGAGCCTGAATCCAAGGCCTCTAGAAGAGGTCTGACTACCAAAGCTGGAAAGGCCACCAACATCTCAGTCATGATCAAGATTCTGGATGCCTAACTCCAAAAGGTCAAGTTCAGAAATGAAATACTCAGTCCCAAAATGATGACTCCAGTGTCAAGATGGTGATAATCTTCGAGGAGCTTGAGGTCAAAATTCTCCATCTCAACTGCTTGGTCAACACTTATGTGAACAGAGTTCATGGCAGTGATCCAGAAGGAGCCATTGATTTTGACAACAAAGTTAATGGGCCGAATGATGGCCTTGATGGAAAAGAAGCTCAAACAGAGCCCAGAGAGAAAGAGTCTAGAGGGAGAATGGAGAAATCTGGCAGCGAAGGTGCTCCAGACTCCCATATATTAGAGGAGGAAGACATTGGATGCCAAATCTGCTGCACCTTAAAGAAGGCCTGCAACATCATTTTGTAGTCATTGTGATCAACAGAGACTTATGGGGGTCCACAGATTATGGAGGAAGGTGGCCTTAGAATCTGAAGTTTCAGTTCTGAGACAAAAGAATAAACACTCTTGGGTTAGAATGAGGGAAGCAGCAGATCTTTTTGATGGCAATCACCCCAGAGGCACATATGACAGCAGAAGGAGCAGCAGAAATCTAAATACCATAATAAGAAGTTATGTACCTACCATAACGTTCCATGCTAGTTGTCTTCTTCTCGCCTTCTTTCTTGCTGGTTGGGTTCGGAGTCGGCCATTTTCTAAAGCTCGAGAGCTACTTACTGGCTCGAGGCCTCCCTACATCCCACAATGCCTGGCGCCAGACCCCCAGATCTTGTTTGGAAGACCTAGCACCATAATAATACAAGAGGACAACTGTCCCAATAGCAAGACTTCAGCTACAGGGCTGAAGAAAAATGTAGAGGACATAAATCGGTAAAGACTCAGCCAGTGACAAGACTCGCAGGAGGACTCTTCTCGGTCCATCTAGGCTAGGGGGATGGAGGGTGGGACGCAAGAAAGAAGGCGAGAAGAAGACAACTAACATGGAATGTTATGGTAGGTACATAACTTCTTAATGTTAAGTTGTCTCTCTTGCCTTCATTCTTGCTGGTTGGGACAGCGTCCCTAGCACCTTAGTCCTGGGTGGGTCATCGGAACAGACTCTTGAGCACAGTGGAACCAAAATCAGCTCTGTTCCTAGAGGCCAGATCCAATTTATAATGGGAAATGAAGGTATGAGGGGGTGGCCCATGTGGCCGCCGCACAAATGGCTTCCATAAGTAGTCTTGATTGAAATGCTATCGACGTAGTAAAGCCCTAGTAGAGTGGCCTTTAGGTTTAGCAGGGAGTTCTTTATTCCTCAACTGATAAACAAGAGTAATAATAGAGGACAACCACCTGGATAAGGCTACTTTAGACACTGGTCGACCCTGCTTACCCTCCGCATAGGATAGGAAGAGTTGGTCTGATTTCCTTATTTGCTCAGTCCTATGCAAATAGAAACGTAATTGCCTATGAACGTCCAACTAGTGTAATTTGTGTTCAGCTTTGTTGGAATAATTTGGAAAAAAGACTGGCAGATTGATGGATTGATTCAAATTATTTTTGGAGGGGACTTTAGGAAGGAATGAAGGATTAGTCCTGAGTGAAACTCTATCCTTATGGAAAACTAGGAAAGGAGGACAAACGCAAAGGGCTTGAAGTTCAGAAACTCTCCTCGCTGAAGTAATGGCCACCAAAAAAAGGGTTTTCCAAGTAAGCAATTTCAAGGAACAGGAAGCTGCCGGTTGAAAGGGAGACAGTATCAAGAAAGCTAGGATCAAATTTAAGTCCCACGGAGGTGAGGGATTTCTCACTGGAGGCCTGAGCAAGATTGTTCCTTTCAGAAAGGCTTTGCAAAGTTTATGGGACATGATGCTGGTTTCTGACAGGCCCGTATGGAAATTAGAGATTGCCGCTAATTGAACTCTAATGGTGGTCGAAGAGGAGCCTGTTTGAAAAAGTTCTGCTAAAAAGTCTAGAACGTTATGGACAGGGGGCGTGAAGGGATCTATATTTCTAGCCTCTGCCCAGAAAGAGAAATGTTTCCACTTACTAGCATAAGTCTACCTGGTTGTAGGTTTGTGCGAAGAAAGGATAATCTCATGCACTGAATTGGAAATACTGGGAAGCCTGGCTAAGGTTGGAAGTGGAGCAACCAAGCAGTGAGGTTGAGAGACTGAAGAGATGGATGCAGCCTGCCCGACTGATGGATCAGGAGGTCCGGAACTGGGTCCAGATTCCAAGGCTGCTCTAGAAGGTAACGGATGCAGAAATGGGAACCAGATTTGTCGAGGCCAGTAGGGGGCAATGAGGATCATCCTGCAACCCAGCACGGTAGCTTTCTGAATTAGTTTGGGAATTAGTGGAAAGGGTGGGAATGCATACAGTAGTCCCTGGGGCCAATCGTGAACTAGAGCGTCTCTGGGGGAGTGTCCAGGAAGAGGGAAGAGAGTGAAGAAACTGTCGCACTTGCTGTTGAGAGGAGTTGCGAAAAGGTCTCAGCAAGGCTGACCCCATTTGCGGAAGATTTTGTCCTCTACTGTCCGGATGAGAGACCACTCATGAGGCATGAGAATAGCTCTGCTTAGCCTGTCAGCTATGACGTTGGACTTCCCAGGGATGTGTGTTGCTGTCAGAAACCGTTGAGAGGAGATCGCCCACTGCCATAGTCTGAGTGCTTCTCGACATAAGGGATATGACTTGGTTCCGCCCTGCTTGTTGATGTATCACACTACAGACATATTGTCTGTCTGAATTGAATGGTCCCAGTGGGTAGAGAGTTCTGAAGAGCTTGCAATGCTAAAAACACCGCCCTCATCTCCAAGGTGTTTATGTGCAAGTGGTACTCGTAGGGTTGCCAGGTGCCCTGGACAGTCCTGCCCTGAAAATGCCCCCTCCACCCAATCAGGGAGGCATCTGTGGTCACCGTGGCAACAGGAGGAGGAAGGACAAATGGTCTGCCCTGGGGTACTGATTGAGAGACCATCCACCAAGTCAATTGATCTTTGCATGACTGTGTGATTATTATTTTGTGAGACAAATGAAGTTGTTGAAAGGACCATTGGGTGAAAAGCATCCACTGGAGAATCCTCATGTGAAAACGAGCCAGGGGAACTAATAAGATCGCTGTTTCCATGAAACCCAAGGTTTTTAGGACGAATCTGGCCTGAATCTTTCTGCATCCTAATAATACCTGTACATGTCGACGAACGTCTGCCACTCTGTCTACTGGAAGCCTTGCGGACAGATCTTTCTTATTTACTCTTGCGCCTATAAAGGTTAAAGACTGACAAGGCGACAATGCAGACTTTTCGAAATTTATTGAGATACCTAGGTTGGAGCATGTTTGGATGGCATAATCCCTGGCTCTGAGCAATTGATGTCTGGTGGTAGCAGTAAGGAGCCAGTCGTCTAGATATGGAAACACCTGGAATCTTTGCCGTCTCAGGTGAGCGGTAACCACTGCCATACATTTGGTGAACACCCTGGGGGCTATGGTGAGACCAAAGGGCAGGGCTCTGAACTGGTAATGACTGGCTCCCAGCTGGAAGTGGAGAAACTTTCTGGCATGCCTGTCCATTTTGATGTGGTAGTATGCATCCTGAAGATCTATGGAGCACATCCAATTGTCCTGACCCAAAAAGGGTAGAATGGACTGAAGCGTGACCATCCGGAACTTCGTTCTTTGAACAGACTTGTTTAGTCTGCTGAGATCCAAAATGGGTCTCCAGTCCCCTGTCTTTTTTGGTACCAAAAAGAACTTTGAGTAAATTCCGGATTCTTGCTGGTCTGCTGGGATTTGTTGGATGGCCCGTTTTTTTAGCAGTCTTGAAATTTCTTGTACTGCCTGTTCCTGTAGACTGGGTGGAACATCTGGGATGGGGTTGTTTGATTTTAAGGGGGTGTGGACAAACGGGATTTTGTAACCTCCGGATATGATAGACTGTACCCATCTGTCTCGAGTGATGAGATGCCAGGCTTCTGGGTACAGAGACAACCTTCCCCCGACTGCCTCCGAAGGCGGACAGCCTGGCAACCCCTCAGGGGTGCTGGAAGGGCTTGTCAGAGAAATATTCTCTGCTGCCCTGATTCTGCGGACCCCCTCTGCACAGTGGGCGGCGTCTATTGTTGTTCCTTCCTCTGCTTCTGGAGGGAAACTCGCCATGTGTGTCAGGCACGGCTCCCTGGGGTTTCCGGAACCACATCTTTCCACTCTTCTGACCCTTAGGGTATGGTCTAGAGGGAGTGGAAAAACGGACTCCCACGGCAGAGAGGGCCTTGCCTTCCTGCTCACACCTGGTAAGTGTATCTTTCACCTGAGGTCCAAACACAGCCGAACCATCAAAGGGGGTGTTGGTGAAAGACGCCTTGAAGGCATCAGCAAAGTTACATAACCGCATCCAGGCATGTCTTCTCAAAGCCACGCCTGTGCCTGCGGCTCTACTTGCTCCATCGGCCGCATATGAAATAAGCCGCATGGAGGAGTTAACGATAGAATTAAGAGTCGCCAGCTGGGAGTTTATCTTGTCTTGAGCCCCCGCAGCTGATGGATCTTGCAGGGTATCTCCTAGCTCCTTGAGGAGATCCTCTGAAGATGGGTGAAGTGGCACAAATAATTCAGCGACTGCATGGAGAAGGTCACTGAGGAAAACATCCGCTTCCTGCATCTATCCATCGTCCTAGACTCTTTATTAGGGGGATGGACAGGTACAGAAGTGTCAGCCAACTCCTTTTTCGTGGCAGCTGCTACCACCATGACATCAACGGGGACACCCTTTGTCAAAAACTGTTTATCTTGAGGGGCCGTAATAAACTTAGTGGGCCTGCGGGGGGTTGGTTCCAGTGTGTCTGGAGTTGACCACGCCCTTCGAGCCACCACTTCCATTAAGCAAAGACACCCAAGAGGTGGAGGGGCGAGAACCAAACGCATCCAAGTATACCGACTCGTCCTCAGAAGGGTTAAGGGCAGACCAGTTTCCCCTCTGCTTAAGGATCTCAAGGATGTCTGAGAAAGAGATATCTTCAGAGGGGGATCTTGGGGACCCTTCCGAATCCTCCAAGTCAGTATCTGACGTGACAGACTCTGGGGAGTCAACATGTTTCTTCTTACATTTCCTCTTTTGAGGGGGCTCCTCTGAAATCTCAGGGGAGGCCTTGGAAGAGGAAGATACACCCAGTGGGGTGACCTGGTGCGTTTGATCCCCTCGCTTGGGGTCTGGAAGAGGGGCAGAGACCGAAGCAGGCACCCTGGGGGGAGTAGCTGAAGGGGCTGATCGAGGTGCAGACTTAGAACTCAGCACGCTCCTCATGACCTCGAAGGTGCCCCTGTCTGGCAGAGAAGAGTGCCCCCTCTCCGAAGAGACAGGAATCTCATCCAGCACCGAAAGGGACGGCTCCGAGTCCGATGTAGGAGCCGAGCTTACCTGCGCCGAGGCTCCGAGAGGGAGAACGGGGTCGGACAAGGGTCTGATGCCACTCGCCCTCTTGGAGCAGACGAGGTAGTCTCGGCACCCAGATCCCTCCAAGGACGGCACCATTGAAGAAATCGGAGCTGATGAAGGAGCCGAAAGGGGAAGCATCGGACCCGACGTTTCCAGGATCCGAGCCCCAACAAGCTCCGGCTCCAAACTGACAGGAGGAGTCCGAGGAGAAACTACTTCAGAAACAGGAACAGCCACAGCCTGATGAGGAGGGCTAGTTAACATTTTAGCCAGGGACTGCGATTTGAGGAGTCTACTAACCAGTCTCTCCAAGTCATGATGGGATAGCCTCGAGGACTGAGAAGAGTGGGACCGATGGCTCCTCTCAGACTGTAGCAAAGGCGATCCCAGAGCCGAGTGAATCGACTCTAGGGATGGCAACCTGGATCACTTACGGCTCCCTGACAGCTCTGACACCAAGGTCGGAGCCGAGAGATATTTAGATACTTCGGCTCCGGCCGGAACCGAAACTGAAGCAGACGCTCCATCTGGCGACGGCTCCGTACTGGGAGCTGACGGCTTGGTGGGCTTAGGGGTTTTTGCTGGCTGAGACTTCGCCGGAGACCCCTTGGGTTTTAGTAACCCCCTGAGAATTAACTTGTTCCTACGCTCCAGCAGGACTCTCGGACTAAAGGCATGACATACCGAGCAAGAGTTCTGCAGGTGTAGTGCACCCAAATAATAAACACAAGAAGTGTGACAGTCTGTCAGAGACATTTTCTGACAGCACGAGTCACACTTCTTGAACCCTGATACCTTAGTATCCTTTGACATGTTAAAGAAAAAAGGAATACCGATGGATAAATGTTAGACTAGTGCAAAAACACACACACACACACACACACACACACACACACTAGTCCCACTCCTTCACACAAAAAAATTAAAGGAAACAATACTAACAAAACTAAGATACTATGACTTAGACTACAAAGGCTAAACACTACTTCCTACTGGAACAATTTAAAAGGGAAGGGGATAGCCTCTAACTAAAATGGCCTACTTAGGGAGATGGGGGGGGGGAGAAACTCTCTAAGTAAAAACGAGTTTCCTAAGGGTAGAAAAACACAGGGAAAACTAAGACTAATCTACAGTACTACTCTGATTTAACAAAAAAACTTGAAAAATATACACTAAAAGTTTAACTACTAATATTACAAAAGATGAATACAACCTGAGCCAGTAAAGCGCAACCTCGTAGCTGAAGCGGCAAACGAGATCTGGGGGTCTGGCGCCAGGCAATGTGGGAAATAGGGAGGCCTCGAGCCAGTAAGTAGCTCTCGAGCTTTAGAAAATGGCCGAGTCAGAGCCGACCCCAACCAGCAAGAATGAAGGCGAGAGAGACAACTTAACATTGAGACTTCATCTTATTACATTCCAACAAAATTGGGCTTTCTAGCAACAGAAGGAACATCCCTGTCAGAGGACAGCTTCCACTGGGGGGGGGGGGGGGGGGGCTTAAGATGTAGACTGAGAAGCCCTGGCTTCAACACTCAAGAGTCGTCCTAAGTTTTTCTAATTCCAGTCTGTCCTTGCATTCCTTAAGGGTGTATAGATTAAAAGAGGAACAGATGGAGCAGTCCTAGGAAAATGAGCCTCTCACGATATTTTCCAAATTTAAAGTGCCAGTCCTTGGGAAAAATATTTGCTCCATAAGGGCACATCTTAAATGTATGTGCATCATTGTTTTTATCCAAACTAACAACCAGCAAATCAATGTGCACATAAAGGCACTAAACAATACTTTAAATGAAAAATAACGGTAAGAAACTGAAGTATTAAAGCAGCTGACTTGCTATCTAACAGCAAATAACCATGAACTACTAGATTCAAAATGGTTGCTAAGTGGGAAGAGGAAGGGAGAACATAATAAACACATACAGGAACAACTCTTTATAACTGGAACCAAATGACAACGCAAGAATAAAAAAGAAAGAACTGACCTTTCTTGTAGCCACGAAAGAAAGCAGCACGGCTTTACTTTACAAAATTTTAAAAACAAATCAGACAATAACTGAAACAGTTTTCTGAGTAACCAACTTTACTGCCCATCTGAGGAGACTTGAAAAGAAGTCTCTGATGTCAAGGAGCATGGGTAAGGGGTGGGGCTAAGTAACCTGGAAGAGTTTTATAAGCCAGGCTAAGTGTCTGCCAGCCTTAGACCTACAGGTGAAAAATTAAAACTCAGAGCATCTGATCCAGCATTCCCTACACTACAAAAGATTTATTAGTGATATATCACCGGCCACACAACTGTAAATAAATCTGTGGTTATAAATATATATATATATATATATATATATATATATATATATATATATATATATATATATATATATATACACACACATACATATAAAACCAAACTGATTAGTGAGGCCAAACTTTGTGGTATAGTGATAACTCATATCAGAATGGTTTCTGGTGGCCAATTATACCTTTTTTTTCTCAACCTTGCAATATGCGAAGAAAAACACATTGGAAATGATTACATGCTGAATTCCTTTGGCTCTCAGTCCCATAACTGCTTCTGCTCCAGTCCAGCTCTTAAAACTCTCTTTCTGTTCTTGTAGTGCCACTGTTCCTTGTGCGGAACTGTTCAGAGAAACTCTATACAAACATCTTAATCGCTGTACAGAGTCAGCTGTACCCACCAGGAAGTAGTACAGAACTAACTCAAAAACAAGCCACCCTGGTGGAATCTCACCACAATAGGCTGTATAACAGAAGGAAGAAAAATCATGGCAAAAATTAGGAGGTGCAGCACCCAGCAAGATACAAGCACTCTCATCAAACTAAGCAAACAACTCAGAGGAAAAATAAAGTCTATCAAAGCCAAATCTGAGTAAATTTGGCCTCCCAGGTCTAGGCAACCACAAGGCATTCTTTAGCTATTTCTGCAACCTCAAAGGCAGCACACAATTGAGTGCAGAGCTTATTGTTAATGCAGCCACCGATACTGAGCTGGAAGATGCAGCAGACCTACTGGCTATCAAATTCAGTTCCAATGTTACCCCTCCCTCCCCCTCAAACTTCCCTCAGAAAATACCATCAAATATAACTCTCCCTGCCTCTCTCTAAGGCCAAGAACACTGCATCAATGGGCCCACATAATTTCCCAGGATGCCTTCTAAATAGCATGAAACATGATCTATCAGGTCTTCTTGAAATTGCTATTTAACTGTAGTCTCAAAACAGGTTTCGTGCCTCATGAATGGAGAACAGCAATAATCATCCCTTTGCACAAAGGTGGGCCATCTACAAACCCTGAAAACTACAGACCCATAATTATCACTAGTCTCATATGCAAAGCCAAGGAAAGAATTACCACAGAAATGATTAATAATGGCATAGGAAAGCTCCAGTCAAGGGCAGGTCATGCCTACTCAACCTGGTGGACTTCTTTGAAAAGGTCACCAAAGCAATGGATGAGGGCAAAGTGGTTCACACTGCCTACCTTGACCTGGCCAAGGCATTTGATACAATACCCCACTCGGGCAATGTTGACAAATTCAAGAAGTTAGATACAAACCTGTATGTCACCTGGTGGAGAGCCAACTGGCTCACAGATAGGACACAGGAGGTTAAAATTGGGGAGTCCACCTCTACAAAGGAGACAATCACAAATGGAATTCTTCAGGGGGTCAGTCCTTGGAGCACTCCTTTTTTACATTTACTTCTCTGAAGCCAAGGCCAATGTCAATGGCCTCTGGCTGACTAAATTTGAAGATGATTGCAAATTAGAAGCCGTCACTGAATCCCACACAGACACAAATGTTCTCCAGGAGAGGCTGTCAAAGACAAACAACTGGTGTCAGAGCCATGGACTAAAACTAAATGTCAAAAAATGCACAACACTATCTTTCCAGAAGTCATCCACCCCAGTAATTATCATACTGACAACACACCCCTTAGAGTTGACCCAGTAGTCTGGGACTTGGGGCATAGACAGTAATCTAGCCTTTGACCATCATATGTTTACACTAGTGAGGAAATCATTCTATGTTGTGAAACTTATAAACAAAGGTATGGCATCTACGTCCAAGGAAGTCATTGTTCCACTGTATTTTGCATTCATCAGACCTATCATTAAGTACAAAGTCCCCTTTGGTATGAACCTAACCAGGCATATCCAACAAATGGAATGTTCACATTGGTTCCTTACTAAAAGAACACAGGGTGTTCTGTCTCCTACAGGCTATTGGGGGAGATCTACATCTGGCATACAGGGCATTGTCAGACTACACTCTGATGGACCTCCTGCATATCAGCAAAATAAAGAACACATTGACTGTGTTATAAATAAGACCTGATGGAAAGACAGGTATGTATCGCAGGGACTACCACTTCGCTGGAACAGGCTCTCCAGCTATGTGAAGCAGAATTCCTCCTCAACCCAATTCAAGTGTAGCTTTGGCAATTGGATGGGGAACAGGAAATTCATCCCTGGTTTGGCAACTATGTCTCTAATGGACATAGGCAGCCTGTAAATGGTTCATCTCCCAAGCCCCTGCTTTCACTTATCAAGGGTACCAGAACTTGTCAGAGATTTGGGATGCATGGTTAGGCTTAAAAAAGCCCTTGTGGTTGTTAGCCTAGTCAAAACCTATGAATCTAAAAGCTGCAAGAAACACCCAGCCAACCTAAAGTCTTCATTGTGTAATACTTTAAAATCTCTTGTAATGGAGGTCTATGGGATATAGAACCAAACAATCCACTTATGCAGTACTAACAAGGTTAGAAAATACTGAAACATAGTATTATCTACAGCTAGTGAAATGTGGCTTCTTTTTCCAGAATTTATCCATATAGTCATAAAAAAGTCATAGGCATTCAGAAGTTATGTTGCTGAAATGAAAGTTATGTACTTGCCATAACAATAAATCTGTGTTATCGCTTTCTGTCCTTCCTCAACTTGATGGGTTGTGGATCTGACCTCAGATCCAACGTCAGCCTCTTTTTCCAAACTTAGGATCCATAGTTCAGGCTCCTCCCCTAACCCATGATCCCCTCCTATCCTGAACATTACCCTCAGATCGAGTTTGCCCTTGAATCCTGCAAAACCTGTACATTAACTACAAATATGTAGTACCATAAACAAAGTACCAGAAGACTGCATGACAGAGTAAAAGAAAATATGCTCTGGAGCTGCAAAATTATGTAAACCTGTACCAATGGCAGCCCATACAGTCATACCAGAAACCAAAGGAAGAAAACTTTCCATGACATGAAAAGAGAGAAGGAGGGAGGGAAGCTGAGAAAGGACAGAAACAGACAACAAGATCTAGCATTATGTTAAGTACATAATTTCTGTATCTGACATCTTTTCTGTCAATTCCTCAACTGATGCGACACAGTTCCCGGGTGATGTCACAGAAGGATGTTCTGGAAGATGGCAGAACTAAAAGCTGCCCTATCCCTGGAAAGCAAATGCAATTTGTAATGGGAAATGAAGGTATAAACATTAGTCCAGGTGGTAGCAGCACAAATGTCATCAATCGAAGCCCTAGAAGAGAAAGCTGAAGAAGTGGAAACGGATCTTGTTGAAAGTGGTTTCGGTGATTTAAGAAAGGCCAAACCTTTTTGCTTATATACGTGGGAGATACAGTCAGTCAAACATATTGCTAAGGTAACCATTGACACACCTTCACCCATCTTAGCTTTAGAACATTAAACAACCGATCTGACTTCCTAAAAGGTTTGGTTTGATGAAAGTAGAAATGTAATTAAATGTAACTGCCTGTGCACATCCAATAAATGGAGCATAGTTTCTCTATTATTCGAAAAATTTGGAAAGAAGACTAGTACATTAATACTCTGATTAAGTGAAGTATATGATGCTATTTTAGGCAAAAAGGAAGGGTTGGTGTGTAAAAAAAACTCTGTCCTCGTGGAAAATAATACATGGAGGTTGGCAAAACAGGGCTTAGAGCTCTGACACCCTTCTAGCTGAAGTAATTGCTACCAGAAAAAGGGTTTTCCAAGGCAGAAATTTTAACTCCACCTTGACAACAGGTTCAAAAGGAGCTTGGCTCAAGGCTTGTAAAGACAGTCATGTCCCAAGGGGGAGTATGATCCTTGAGTGGGGGTCTAAGAAGAAAAGTAATTCTCAGGAAAGCTTTACATAATTTAAATAAGGCTAAGGAAGTGTGATTCTCTCCAGTACAGAAGTTTGAGATCAGCACCAGCTGAACCTTAACAGTTGAATAACTAGCTCCATTATGGAAAAAAACTAAATCTAATACTGCTGATATAGGGACTGAAATGGGATCTAAATTTCTCTGTAAAGCCCAAATGGAAATTTTTTTCCATTTACTTTTGTAAACTTTCCTAGTGGATGAACCACTTGGGATATAAGCCTGGACTGACTAGCCATCACTGGAAGTGGGGAAACTATGAGATTAGTGTTAAGGCTCAGATATTCAGACGATGCATTTCGAATGGATAAAACAGGAAATCTTTTGGCTCCAGCACCCAAGAGGGGGTGCACTAAATGAATCTAAAGGGAGAAAACACCGTCGAGATCAAAAACAGACAAGGAGGATGATCGTGATCTGTCATGTAATGCCTTTTGTATGAACTCTGGAATTAGGAGAGTTGGTCGGTAGGCTTATAGGAAGCCAGAGGGCCATACATGAATCAGGGTGCCTTTCAGGGGCAACCCCTCTAGGGAAGATCAAAGTAAAGAGACTGCTCCTTTTGCAACTGATAGCAGGAACAAAAAGACTACAGCATGGTTAGCCTCAATGACAAAAGATTTATGCTGCCACTGCTGGATTGAGACACCACTCAAGAGGTAGCAGAATAGATCTGCTTAACTTGTCTGCTAGAATATTGGACATACTTGAAGATGACAGCACAGAAGAAACAAAAAATTTCAAATAGAAAAATAAAATTAACACTTAACTGAATAGAGGTCTTAACCAATGAATCATATCCGTACTCTATGAGCAGCAAATAAGATCTGAGGTAAAGTTGGGAACAAGAGGGGATTTTGGGTAAGGGGAGGAGAATGAGCTACATATCCTAAGTCTGGCAAAAGCAGCCAAAGTTGAATCTGAAACCCATCAATTGAGGAATGGACTGAAAAGACAACATCAGATACACTGGTATGGCCTTAAGGGTTCATTTGCATATATCCTATGGGCCTCCACTACAGGAGGTTTAAGGTATCTCATGGGGTGCTATGCTATGGGGAGTTCTTATTATCCTTGTCTGTCTCATGAAGATGAACTTCTGGGTTATCTGAGTGTCTTTCTCATTAGGCAAAATTAGTTTTTAAAAGTCCTCCTTCACAGACACTAAGGGAGGAGACCTTCCCCTAACACTTACTAAGGATGAGGAAGTATGTTGTAGTCACTCAGCATGTGAAAAGGCAGGCAGACAATTTCCAAAGGACCAAGATGCCAGGAAAATACATCCGAGAAATAGCAACTGGTAGTGAGGGGCCTGTGTAGGATCTACTGCTGGCGTTAGCGAATGTTCCCTAAACGTATAATCATGTACCCATAAAAAAGATCCCCAAACATCAAATTGCTGACGCATCTAACATACTGGTTGACACCATGACCACAAATTGCACAAAATGACCAAACAAAGTCTCTCTACCCTTGCCAGTAAATCATATGTGACATGAAGGGGGGGGGGATTCCTTGGTCCTAAATATAGCCACTAAGTCACCAGTGGAAGACATGAGAGGCCACTCCAGATTAACAGGCTGGCAAAGGTATGAGAGGAATCCACTTTAAACACCCTGGGTCACAAAAACCTGCAATGGCTGTTGGAGTACACCTCTCACTCTAATCTCATCAGCCAATAGCTGGTGGGAGGTCCAGCGGTACATGAGGAATGTGAGGCCACCTCATGGATGGAGTTAGCATAAGTAGGATGCATCCAGATTCTAGCCTTTGAATCCCTTGTATTCTTATATTTTTGCAGCAGTGGCCCAGGATCATGTGGGGGTTTTCCTTGTCTCAGTACTGAGCACCCTCCACAGCTGTCATCCAAACACGGTTAAAGCACCCCATAAGACTTTCTAAGTTTTCTGTGGGAGACAATGTTGAAAATCTGGCAGCTGTGACCTATGATTCATGTCATATTCCGATCCTTGGCAGAAGACACTGTCAATATGGGCTGTGACTCATGACTTGTTAATTGCAAGAATACTTTGAAGGTTTTTTTTAATGCATCAGATATGGAAATATTTCTACACTGAATTCTCGGATATAGATCTAAATTATGTGAATTACAGAAAAGAACTGAACAGCACAAGGAAGAAGTGCACCCTCATCATCCTAGCCTAATGTGTAAAGTGTCATCAGACACAGTGGCAGGAGTTGAGTATATTTTGAGCAGGGAAGCAAAAGAAAGTTCAGAAATATGCCAACATGAGGATATCAGAAAAGGAAATCCCAACAGTTTACTAGTGAAAGCCTCCAAAGTAAAACTGAATTATTCCCTAGCCTCTGACACAGTGCGAGCATAGTACCAGTCTACATCAGTGGGGGCAAGGGGGCACCGTCATCCACGAGGTGTAATCTTTCCATCAAAAAGTTTTACAGTAGTTCACATTTAGCTTCATTCAGGATTTTGCTTTAAATCTTCTGTACTCATGATTTTCAGTTATAGGATTTAGGTTTATGAAGAAAGGCCACTATGATAGAGGTAAGAACTAAAGACACAAGTCGTCTCCCTGTTAAACACAGACAGTGTAAATTAGATCTGTATACAATTTAGAGCAGAGATGAAAGCATGACTGTGGGATCCTGTAAATGCCTCAGGGATAAACAAGCTATGTGCATTGATAGACTGCTGAAAAAAGACAAAGAAACAGAGAAAATAAGAAGAAATAACAAGAGCATGGTCAACTCCATAATATAAAGGGATGAAGCCCTGATAATGATGTCAATTCCTGTTCAACTCTTTTAGAGAAGGATACATTGACATGCTGAAGTACCTGGTGTCACAGACTCTTGTGGTAAGACCTCAGTCACTGATCAGAAAATCATTAGTAGTAACTGGTGGGAGGAGGCCTATTCTAGAGCTCTCACACACACCAGTACAAAAAATGACATCACCTAGCATGCTGGGGAGCCAATGTTAATAGCAAAGTCCCCAGAGCAGCATCATAAAGACTCTATCCTTCTTTGTCATCCCAAATGGGATGAAGAAGGATTTTTCTGCTAACCACTTTGGCAATGTGATTATCAATGGTGAGATTACTATTTACTTGGATCCCCATATCCCTTATTACGTCTTCCGTATTTAGGGGACTACCACCTATGTGGTATTTTGTGGGTACTTTGTTTTTTTCCAAAGGGGATAACTATGCACTTTTTGGCATTTAGCTTGAGGCCATGATTTTGACACCGGGTATCTGCCTCAGTGAGACCCTTTTGTAGGATGTCTGCAGCCGGAGAGTCAGTTATAGCCCCTAGTTTGCAGTCGTTTGTGAACTTGGTCAGCCATAGTCCTCCTGTGCTTACCTGTACCTCTGAGAAGTATATGCCAAACAGGAGGGGTCCTAGGACTAAGCCCTGGGGAATGACACTTGTAACCAGTTTAGAGTCGGACCTAGCTCCCACAACTCTCACCATGTGGGTTCTGTCCGTGAGCCAGTTGGCAACCCATCTTGTGATGTAGAGGTTTATGTTCAGGCTGATGAGCTTGTCTATAATACCAGAATGGGGAATGGTGTAGAAGGCTTTAGCGAGGTCTAAGTATACTGTGTGTACCACCTTTCCCTCGTCTATAGCCTTGGTAACTGTCTCAAATAAGTCCACAAGGATTAGGAGGTAAGATCTACCCTTAACAAAGCCGAACTGGGTAGGGTCCAGTGTTTGGAGGTTCCCAATGTCTCTGTTAATGAGTTCCATGATGATGCACTCCATAGTCTCGCAAACCAAGCTAGTCAAGCTTATAGGGTGATAGTTTCCGGGGTCTGTTGTGGCTCCACCTTTGTGGAGCGAAATAAATGTTGCTATGCGCCACTCTGAGTATGTAGCCTGTGGACAGGATGAGTTTGGACAGTGTGTTTAGGTGAGGGGTTAGTTCATCTTTGAGCTGATGTAGGATGCAGCCTGGGACACCGTCCGGTTCCACTGATGCTGTGTTTTTGGTTTTGGAGAGGGCTATTTTAACCTGAGTGTCTGTGATTTCAGGGACTCTACATTCTTCTGGTATGGTTAGGTGCCCTTTTGGGGGTGAGAGTGGGTGAAGTTTGCACTGAACCTGTCTGCCAGGATGTTGGCAATATCAGTCGGTTCAGTGTATTTTGTGCCATTCTGCACTAACAATGAGCAGATCTGAGCATTGCCACTTAGATTCTTGACATAGCTAAAACATGCCTTGCGGTTATCTTTGGAGTCCTTGGCAATTTTTCTTTCAAAAGCTCGCCTTGTATGATTTTATGAGGGATCATAGTTTCTTGCTGATACTGATCAGGGATGTCTTCCCTTCATGGGATTTTACTCTTTTCAGTACTAGTTTCCTCCTTATATTGTATAGCTTGTTTATGGCAGGAGTCCACCAGACTGGTTTCCTTTTCTTGGAGGAGTGAGTCTTGGTTTTGCTTGGGATGGCATGATCCATGCATTCCTGTAGATGCCCGTAGAATGCATTAGTAAAGGATTTTGCAGTTTGGATAGCGTTATCCTTCAGCATGGGGGCTTAGAAACTTTCCACCTCGGTCTTAAGAAATGTGAAGTTTGCTTTTGAAAAGTTTTTCACGGTGGTTTCCTTGTCTGGGGGTGGGGGCGGAATCTGGATATCCAAAGTGATTTGTTTATGATCAGATCTAACCAGCGAGGGGTTGACCTCCGGTGTGGAACACTGGTCGCCCATGTTGGTGATGACCAGGTCCAATATGCTGTCACCTCTGGTGGGAGTGTTGACCAGCTGAACCAGGGCGTTTGAGTTTATAAATTCTAGGAATGCCTTATCCATTGCAATCTTCTCCTTCTCTCCTACCTCATTTGACCCCTTTCTTTCACTTTCTCAATACATACAAAGTTTCTTACTTTAGATGACTCACAAACAGGTACATTTCATTGTCATATAACAAACACACACACACACACACACAAATTGTGTTTGCATTCTTGCTACAAATGTATGTGCCATACCAACGAAGCCAGCTGCACAAAAGGCAGAGTCACCCTTCTACAATCATTCATACCCCTACCTGGTTAAAACAATGAGTGAGAAGGTCACTGAAAAACCAATCAGTAAAAACAAAATGAAAACTCCAGCAAAGTTAGAACTTCCAATGAGTGACCTCCCAAACATCTTGTATCAGAAGCACATGGGATATATGCAAATGATCCTTAAGAACATCAGGTGTTTCAGCTAATTGGCGATTCTGAATGCCCATTGACTTGTTTTGGCATTTTAATGGACAATTTCTGGCCAATAAAGCCAAACCCCACTAGCTGTGGATATGCACATTTCGGCCTTGTTATGAGCTCATCAGCACAGTACAAGCAGAGTTATTTTGATTTTCACTGCTGTGTGGAACCAGATTATTTTTCTTTTTCTTGCAGACATGGAACACAGTCCGGGTGAAAATTGTTTTAGCCAACTAAATCAGCGGTCCCCAACCACCTGGCTGTGGACCGGTACCGTGCAGCCAGGCACTGAGTGAAACGAAAAAGTGAATGTGTGTATGAGTGTGTTTGTGTGTCTGTCTGCATGTGTGAATGAATGTGTGCATGAAAGCAGAATTTATGTGTCTGTGAAAGAAGAAGAGTCTGTGTGTGTGAGAGAGAGTGAGCAGTGAAAATGCTCACACCATTATTTTACACTCGCTAAACAGCACTTTTGCTGTTTAGAGAGTGTAAAATAAATGTCTGCATGTGTGAGTGAATTTGTGCATGAAAGCAGGAGAGTGTGTGTGTGTGTTTGTGTGTGTGTATATGTTTCAGTCTGCATGTGTGAGTGAATGCATACACAAAAGCGAAAGACACTGTGTGTGTGAGAGAGATCAAGAGAGAGAGAACGATCTTGTGTGAGTGAATGTGTGCATTAATGCAAAAGAGACTGTGTGTGTGTGTGTGTGTGTGTGTGTGTGTGTGTGTGAGAGAGAGAGAGTGATCCCTGGCATCAGCAGCAATGAGGTTTTCTACCTCTCCACCATACCAATCAACCTCTCCCACAATACATCTGGACACATACCTCTCAACCACTTACATCAAGAAACCTGGACAAAGCCAAAAATAATGGGGGGACAAAGGCCCAAAAATAGGGACAATTTTAAGTGCTGCTCGTACAAACTTAGAAAGTAGATAGAAATACAGGTTTTGCATTAGCATGAATTTTCTGAAGGGTATGAAACTCAACTGTCTGTCATTTTCTGACTTCAAACCTCAATGATCTGCCAGTGATTTGCCAGAAAACAACAATTTTATGAGAAACAGATCAAAAATATGAGGCAAAAATCTGGACATTCTCCGAAAATCTGTACAGTTGAGAGGTATGCTGGACAAAGCCAAATAATAGGGACAGATTTTAAATATTGCTCTTATAAACTTAAAGTTAAAAAGGTTGCCATTAGGTTTACGTACCTTTCATCCATAGTAGATCAATGTTCTTCCATTAAGCATAAGGTACACTTTTTTTTTTGGTAATTATTGCAGACTGTCTTTTTACTGTACTTTGGAGCTTTTCTCCCCGGGTCTCGGCTGAAAATGAACTTCTAGTCCAGTCCCCTCCCCGGTAAACAAATATTAAATAAATAAATAAATATTATGCACTTTATTATGCGCATGCGATGGCCGGAATTTGGAAAATTGTTTTACATAAAACCGGTCCTTGGTGCAAAAAGGTTGGAGACCGCTTAACTAAATGCACACCTTCAAACAAGTTCAAAGCAAACATTTGTAATGTTGTGCATACCTTTCTTTTTTGTTTCTCAGTTTAGTGTGCATTACTTCATTCTAAGTTGCGTAATTTTTTTTTGTTTTGTTTTTAGCCATCTGTTCCACAGTGATCATATCAACAGGGCTGTCTCTGAAATTGGTTCATTGTGATCAGTGCACTACCCCAGTAAAAGCACAAGTAAAATGGCTCTGGAGAAGATTTCCTGAAGAATAAATATGGCATGAAAGGTTTAGGATAAGCTAATCAGAATATGTGTAGTCAATGGATAATATGGTCTGCTTTCACCTTAGAATCTGTATTGTAAAGCTTGTGCACCTACAGATCTCTGAACATGAAACAAAGACCCTGATGCATCCAGTCATGTATATGAATTCTTTTTGGAAAGCTACACAAGTACAGAAATATCAGCACGCTGCAACATCAGCCAACCAGATTTCATTTGCATGATGTACATTAAATGGCAAAACCTACTGAACATAGAAGTTTACCTTCTTATTTTCAGTGGTAAAACTGGGTGTCATTTCCTGCTCAGATTCTTTGCTTTGGTACAGAGGGAAAATGTGGCAATGGGAAATTAAACTTTGATCTTGAGTTTACAAGTTTTCTACAGCCCTTTACTTTAGCCAGTATGCAATAATGTTAAACAAACTTACTTTCAATTATAGTTTAAATGGCTGAAACCTGACCAGCCACAAATGCCCCTTCTAGGAAATGGAAAACCATTTACATCACTCACATACATGGTTCTCTGCAACTGCAGTTTCTACTAAGGTAATCTCTGAAAAAAAAGAAAGAAAATTAATGCCTAGGTGAAATTAACAATCATTATTCCAGAATGAGCAAGCTGACAGTAACTTTTTTATGGATGGTGGAGAGGGGGGCAGAATAGCTCTTGGCAAATTCTTCACTACTGATGTTGAAAAATAAAACAAACAGTAGCTGAGGTATTAGAATGAAGATCTGGAAGCTGAAGCAAAACAAGGTGTGACAAAACAAACACCTGTAAAAGAGAACAAGATCAGTCCAGGTGATAGGCCATGTTAGGACTTAGCCCTTTTAAAAGGCATTTCCAGATGAAGGCACTGCAACCAAAACAACAACCATGATTAGATCTAAAGTAAATACAGGGTCCCCTGCAGGCTCTAGGCACATACAAGAGGGAATGTAACTGAGAGCATTTTACAATTCAGTGCTTAACTATGCATGGAGGATTTACTGACATACAAGTCATGTAACATAAAGGGTATAGGAACAACCAGAAAAAAATGAAGAAATAGTCATTTGACGGATATGCTTAAATAAAAAGCAGTGATGAGAAACTATGGAGAAGACAATAAACATGTACCTTGGCAGTGGAGTAACAGAGTGGAGAGATACTGAGCTAAAAGAATGGTAACTATATAACCAAACCATCTACAGCACCCTCATAAGCTGGTGACAGCTGTCTGATATAACACATGAAGACATCATCAGGTAGTTCTTTAGGTAAGGTACTGGGCACTTAATAATTGCCACAATAATCTGGTTAAACACCTGTCCCAAAACATGTAAAGCTAAACAATGATGACAGCAGTGCACAGTGTACAACTCCACGGTGATGTGGAAACAGTATACTTGATCAGAGATAGGAAGCAGGCAACAAACTCAAACAGCAGCTCCCTACCCCAGGAGAAGAAAGTTAAAACACATCAGTTCTGCAGAATGTGTAAATGTGTAACAGCAGGCACTACTGGCGTTAAGTTCAGGGTCTGCAGAATAGCATTCATAAACTCTGATGTTTTCCAAATGACTGTTGGGAAAAGCTATATAACTCGTATGAGATCCTAATGATTAAACTATAAAGATACAAACAACCAGAATGATGGTGTTTTGCATTTTCAGATCTGCTGCCCCAATTCGAAGTAGTTTTGCCGGTTAGGTAAAATAAAGACTGGAGAGCTGTCTCCAAAATTAGCTACACTCTTACTGCTAATATGAAGTACAACCATCTGGATGGAATGTACCAGTGTAGTCACTCCTGCTCCCATGAAATCAGTCTGCACATTCATAGGGATGCAAGGGGTGATGGCTACCTATATAATGTGGACAAGAAACACATTAACGAACAGGAAACTACTGCAATAACGACAAAGTTCTGCATTAAAACACACACACTGCAATGATGCTGCCAAAAAAGAGCAGATATCAAGTGCAGATATTTCAGCATAATAACCAAATACTTCAAATACACACAAATATCATCACGGATTTTGCTGTTTCTGTAAAACAGAAGCATCTAAGGGACTACATATACACCCAATGGCTTATTCCACAGTCATTTATAGATAAGTATGTACATTTGTGGTATACACACATATATATATATATATATATATATATATATATATACATACATACATATATATATATATACATATATATATATATATATATATATATATACAGATATATATATTCCCCCCCCACACACACATACACACAGACTTATATGTACATATGTGTATGTATCACAAATACCCGTGTGTATAAATTTTGTGATGGGTGGGTACGTGCATCCAAATAACTCAGTCACAGTGACAGAACAGAAACTATACCTCAGCTATAAAAGATTCAACAGTGTCAACTGACACGTTAAACTCACAGTATGAAACACACCAATTAAGATAATTTCCTGAATTCATGGTTTATTAGTTGGAATATGCCCACATCCTAAACACTACAGTCTCATGGCCTTTATTTCAATTTTTATTTCTTCCTGTATTAGCCCCCTTCCTTCTCCATTATCTACTTTGTCTGAGCCAGTGCAGACTGACAGACCCCAGATCATTGTCAGGCTGAAGATAATAGGCAGACTGTCAGAGCAGTGCTCATTAATCTTCATTTGTCTCATCACATCCTCTAATTTGCATGCAAATGGGATAATTCTCAATACAGACCTTTAGCACTGTATGATGGTGTCAGGATCTGTCAGACTCTTCAGGATGCAAGCCCCAAACCAACCAAGTTCTTCAACTTGAAGCCTATGGTTTACATCAAAGCTCAAGCATTTAACATTCAAACTTGGCCAATGGGTGGGGCAACCTGGAGGGGGTTAAATAATCAGATTTCACAGTTGCTCAACTTCCTTCCTGATATCCACTACAAAGATCTTTTGCAATTTGAACACCCTTTTCATTTTAGTCCAGCATTCAATAAAAAGACACTAAAGCACAGTCTGAGTGGAACAGATATTTACTAAGTGCAGCGGCTCTAACCAAAGTCAGGACTGTGCAAAATGACTTTAAATTCTTCTTCAGCCCTCACACCTACAGCTTATTAGTCAGTACAGACTAGTAAGTGTTAAAGTATTAACAGTGATTACCAATTATAAAACCTCAGCTATATAACTTCATCATCTTCAAGCACAGGAGATTATTCATATTAACATCATCACAGCAGCAGTCTTGTTTTCCTGGGTCACACAGCCTCTGGCCTCCTTCATGCCATTATGTCTGCATTCAGCATTAGTTGTGTTGCAGTGTTTCAGCACTGTACATACTGCGGTGGTGGTGCTGCGGTAGCGCTGTCGCCTTACAGTTAGACGTTGCCCGTTCGATTCTCAGAGCGTCTTCTGTGTGTCGACATGTGTGAATGGGCGTTCCTTCATTGAAGGTTGTGCATTAGGCCTGGCAAGTCAGCACGTAAAAATCTACTGCCCATCATTAGCGAACCGGAGTTTCGCTGTGGCGACCCCTAACCGGGAAAAGCCGAAAGAAACAAACAAACATACTGTATTTTTCTAATAACAAACTTCTGTGAACAAATGTAGTTTTTATAACGATGCTACACTTATACCTCCTGTATACTTAACCTCTCTGTTCCATACGGCCAGGTCAGCTTATTACTTTTTTTTTTTTTGTTTTTTTTTTTCCCAGCAAGACTTTGGAAAAAAGAATAGCACAGTCTGCCATGCTAGTTTATCAATACCCCAAGACTAGGTGTCGGTAATACTTTGTTTATCCTCGCTTAGGCAGGGGTTACTGCTATTGCTCAATTATCCAATTTTGTGTGATATTGCGTAGCTGTGGCATTGTATTGTATTTATTTGTGTATTCTTTCATTCTGTTGTACAGAAAGATAGTTCTCTATACATTTACATCTATATTTAAGCAATATACCGTAAAGTGTATTAAGTTATTTATTTAACTGTTAAATAACTAAAGACAGCTTCTTTTGTTCAACACCTAAGCCATTAGCACCTGAAATGCAGACTGGTTAAGAAACAGCACCTCAATATTAACAAAGTCTGTTCGCTTATATAAATGTACTTAAATTAATAATGAAGCAAACAGGATCATGGCAAGGGCTGAGCGATAAGGGCAACTGCCCCAGGCCCAAAGTGCTGGGGGAAGGGGCACTCAGCAAATCCCGGTTGCACTTTAATGCATACTGGCTTTTAAAATCTGGTAATGCATTTGCAGTCAATCCTGAGTGCTGTAGTACTCCCTGCATGGTCTAAACTGTAGCAAACTACTTGCTAGAATTTAAAGTTTTATTTTTTTTTTTAATTAAAACCCGAGTACTGTAGTGTTCTGTACAGAGTATAATTTGCAGCAAGCAGCTTGCTACAGTTTGAAAGAAAAAAATATTTCTTTCATTTTATTTATTTTTAACAAAAAATGGGATGACTGTGGACCTCTTTTTTGCTAGAGCTGAGGAGGTGGGGAGCTAGTTCACTGGACTGGCACATAGTGCTGGTTAAGCCAGCTATGCCTGTGGAGGCAAAGTCTGGAAAGATATGCTAGTAGAGGGATTAGAGGGAGACAGTTGTTTTGCAGTTCACTATTTAACTCGTTTACTCTGTTTTCCTGTTTCATGTAAGGAGTCATTCCTATCTAATGTAGTGAAAGAGTGGATTGGATATTTCATGTTCCTCTCCTCTCATTCTTTTATTTTACTGCACAAAAGATGTTTAACTTTTTTTGTACAATTCAAATATTTTAACAGTTCTGTAAGACTTCTTCAGGTATTTAGGTGCGACTTTGTGTCAGTATTCCCACTGCCTCAGCTGCAAATGCAGATATACCTTTCTTGTCTCACTTATGTCTCGCGAAGTGTTGTTTTGCAGTTCACTATTTAACTCGTTTACTCTGTTTTCCTGTTGATACCCCCAAGCCAAGACTGGAACTGGTCGCTTATGATCAGTGCTCTATGCTGGCAAACAAATTAAATAAACTGTACTAAATTTTTCATGTATCAAACAAACCAACCACCAGTGTATGTAATTTATCCATTTGTAGTGTTGTTTTCCTGGATCAGAGTACTGTTTTCCAATTACTTCAAATGACATTGTTAACAGCCTACAATCGGATTTCAGCAGGTTTACTTGCTTTTTATGAATGGACTGCTTTGTGGGTGGTTTCTAACTGGTTTCTGAGTTAATTTTAACTACTACTTTCAATTTGGGTTTTGAGGTTTAAAATGTTATAGTGTATGTAGGGTCTTGTCATTTCTAGATATAATTATACATTATGATTATTAATTTAATTATCAGCTGTAATTTTGGATCAAATTTGCTGGAAATTTCAATTTCTGATTGGCTGGATACCATCTGGTTTTAAATTAGGGTTTTGGGGGACACTATTTCATTTATTTAAATATGGACTTTAAGTGGGCTTAGATCCAAGTAGCAGAAATGTTTGCATGGTTTAGATTCCTGTTTAGGGTAGATGCAGCCCCCCCACTCCTGAAAATAGCAGAAAGGATCCAAGGAGCAGCTAACAAGCCAAATATACAAATAAAAGTTTTATGGCATGCCAAGGACATACATACATTTTGATAACACCATAAGAATGTAAATAAGCACAAATTACCTACATTATACACCAGATACATATTTATATCACATCTTGCATGTAGGGTAGGCTAAATTTGCTTTCCATCTGTTCCACTGACTTATCCTACAATGAGTTATGTTTCATGAATTTTTGAATATCAAGAAGCACAACTCAAAAAAAACCCCATAAAATTAGTAAAAATAAATGTTGCCTAGGACAAGCTCCTCTGCATCCCAATCCCTAATTTATAAATAGCAACTACACTAGTCACACTAATGTGGAGACAAATGAAAGAAAATAACTGTGGTACCCCACTGGCTTATGTGATGTAAGCACACGATGAAAAGCTGCTTGACAAATCCAGCCATGTCAGACTGCTAGTAAATAAATACATTTATCTTAACCCTGGATCCTTAAAAGGGGTGAAATAAAAATATCTAGCACAAAGTCTGAAGACTGAAAAATACATATAAGTTTATCACATCATCCAAAAATAGTTATAGGTTAAGTATAAAATCCAACCAAGAGTAAATAACTGAGGCGGGCAGTTCTGTATCTCCATAGACTACAATGTGAAAAACAATAAAAAAACATCAAACTAAACACAAAACGTTCAAAAAATATTACTCAGGTATACAACATCCTAAAATAATAAATCAAACCATGAAACAAGACTATAAACTAATACAAAACATTAAAAACAATCATTCTCATTCACTATGAAAAATGACATTAAACCAATCAAACATGCAATCCAGAATATATGTTAGCAGTCAGCCAACACAGTATCCCTTAAGTCAAAGTCAAAATAAACTAATATGGCAACAAAATACTTGAAACATGAAAATGCCAGATATGCTTAAAAAGTATATTAAAATCAAATAAACCACACTAATATTGCAAAATATAGTTAAAATACAGGACTACAGCAACCAAAAAACACCAAGGGGCATACAAATACCACATAGCATTCAGAAGACAGTGTTTCATATAAGGCAATACAGGCAAATTGAAAGTGAAATAATTAAGCAATACTGAAGAAAACTGAAAGTGAAACATGACTTAAGATAGCCTAGTATCACTACACCCTCACATTCCAAAAAAGAAAAAACACTATCCCAACTACTTATATGCACAAAAAAGTCCATGCTAAGGACATAGATAAATGTTGATAATGCAGTAAGAAAGGCAACAAGAATGTAAAGAAGCAAAACAAAATGTGGATAAATGGAAAATATGGAGATTGTGGGTGTAATAAATGAAATATATCATACTGAAGTGTATAGGGACACAGTCCATAATGACTGGCACAACTCATTCCTAAATCCCACATTGCCAGATACTTCAAGCCAAACTGAAAGAAATGTGTACAAGTTTATAACATGAAAGGCTGAAAACTCAAAAACAGAGAACATCACAAATGGCACAACATAAATGAGAGAAACACAAAACACGGAATGACTAATATGAGTAAATCACAGAACAATTAATACTTCTCTCTCATAAAAAAATGCCTTAAATCAGTAACCCAGCTATAAGACCAAGCTCAAGTGTCATCTCAGTAGCAGTATTTTTAGTTACATGGGTTTCATTAACGTAATGAGTAGGGTTAGGGTTGGGGTTAAGGTTAGCATACATAAGCAAGGTGGGCAGGGGGGTCTTTGCCCCACCAAACTACTTTACGTATGTGTGCTAACCCAAACCATAAACCAAACCCTACCTTGCTACTAACCATATATGTTATGTTACCAAAACCCTCTCCCTGATAGTACCATTACATAATACCAGAGGGTGCAGAAGACACACAACACAAAACTTGCACAACATCGATTCTAACTCTTTACCTAACCCTTACTCTGTGGTGGTGCTGCGGTAGCGTTGTCGCCTCACAGTTAGACATTGCCCGTTTGATTCTCAGTTAGAACGTCTTCAGTGTGGCGACATGCGTGAATGGGCGTTCATTCGTTGAAGGTTGTGCGTTAGGCCCGGCAAACCAGCACATAAAACTCTACTGCCAATCATTAGCGGACCGGAGTTCCGCTGTGGCGACCCCTAACCGGGAAAAGCCCAAAGACATAAACAAACACTCTACTCATAACTCACAAACGCTTGCATATACACACCAAATGCTATAACACAGTCTTGCATGTCTTCACAGCCAACAATTTTTCATTCATACATTAACTTTCCCACACAGTCCTACCTATCTACTTTGTATAAAACTAAATTTAACAATATGTGATTCACACAAATGAGCATTCACTATTTTGTGCATTCTCTCTTTTTTACACCCACAAAAACTTTGCAACCAAAGTACTGGTGTCATTCAAAGGGGATCCAATGCCTGTCAGCTTGGGATGATATGCTCGACAAGCCACGATGCTTCGCTAGGGACGGCTTACACCTGTCACCCCTGGGCTTTCGGATATTGGCAAAGGCTCTTGCTACCCCCATAGTGCCTTTTTTAGGCAAGGCTCAAAAGACAAACCCACCTCCATAGGTATCACAAGGGATAAGAAACTAAGAGTAATGCTACTCAACGCCAGAAGTCTAAATCTCAAGATGCACGCACTCGAAACTCTCCTTAGCATGGAGAACATCGATATCTGTGCAGTAACAGAAACCTGGTTCAGGGCTCCCGAGAGCACCCCAGCACTACCAGGTTATACCTCATACCATGCTTTTCGGCCCTAAAACTTGGACCGGACCACAAAAGGAGGGGGAGTATCGATATTCATCAAAGATACCCACACCTCCGGGTTGGTGGCAAAGCACGAAGCATCAGAGACTATCCATGTGCAACTAACAGTGGGTAAAACTGCCTTCCAGTTTATAGCCTGCTACAGACCACCCTCCCAAACCCAGGAACCCCACTCGGCCTACCTGAGAACATTGGAAAATATGAAGGTCTCTCCAAACACCATTATATTGGGCGACTTCAACTACCCAAACATAGACTGGGAGCATTACTCTAGCTCCAACACCCTAGCCCAAAGGTTCCTAGAATTTATAAACTCAAATGCTATGGAACAACTTGTTACCACTCCCACAAGAGGGGAAGACATACTGGACCTGATCATCACCAACATGGGGACTCTATGCTCCAGACCAAAAGTGTATCCCTCACTGGTAAGATCAGACCATAAACTAATCTCACTGGATATTCACATCCCGAACCCACCAACTGCCCAGAAAACCACAGTGAAAAACTTCTCTAAAGCAAATTTCACACTCCTCAAAACCGAGGTGGAATCCTTCAAAGCCCCCGGGCCTGTGGAAAATACGGCCCAGACCGCAGTATCCTTTATAAACGCATTCTATGAACACCTTCAGGAATGCATGGATCATGCGATCCCAAATAAAACCAAGACCCAATCCTCCAAAGGCAGACGTCCTGTCTGGTGGACCCCAGCCATAAACAAACTATACAATAGAAGGAGGAAGCTACTAAATGATAGAGCAAAATCCCAAAAAGGGAAGGCATCACTGATCAGTATTAGCAAAAAACTACGGGCACTCATAAAATTGTCTAAGGCCAGCTTCGAGAGAAAATTGCACAGGACACTAAGGATAATCACAAGGCTTTCTTTAGTTATGTTAGGAACCTGGGTGGTAATTCCCAGATATGCTCAGAATTAGTCAAAAATGACAAAAATACACCGAACCCACAGACATTGCCAACATCCTAGCTGACAGGTTCAGCAAACTTCTCCCTCCCCACAAAAGGGCAAATATCTATCCCAGCAGAGTGCTGCCCCTGACATCTCAGATGCTCAGGTAAGAGCCGCCTCTCCAAAGCAAAAAACACAGCATCAATGGGACCAGACGGTGTCCCGGGCTGCGTCCTACATGAACTCCAAGAAGAGCTAAACCCAAACATAAAACTACTGTTCAATCTCAGCCTTACTACAGGATATGTGCCCAAAGAGTGGCGTACAGCAACAGTGGTCCCTCTCCATAAAGGTGGTGCCTCAACGGATCCTGGAAACTATCGCCCCATAAGCCTGACTCGCTTGGTCTGCAAAGCTATGGAAAGGATCATCATGGACCTCATAAATAAAAATATTGGGGACCTACAGATACTGGATCCTACCCAGTTCGGCTTTGTTAAGGGCAGATCCTGCCGCTTAAACTTGGTTGATTTCTTTGAAACAGTCACCAAGGCCATTGACGAGGGGAAGGTGGTCCACACTGCCTACCTGGACCTCGCAAAAGCCTTCGATACAATACCCCACTTGGGCATTATAGATAAGCTCACCAGCTTAAATATAAACCCCTATGTCACTAGATGGATTGCAAACTGGCTCAAGGACAGAACCCACATGGTTAGAATTGCTGGAGCCATGTCAGACTCCAAACCAGTTACAAGTGGTGTCCCACAAGGCTCAGTCCTGGGACCTCTCTTGTTCGGTATATATTTCTCGGAGGTACAGGCCAACACGGAAGGACTGTGGCTGACCAAGTTCGCAGATGACTGCAAATTGGGCACCATAATCGACTCTCCAGCCAACACAAGCATCCTCCAAAAGGGCCTCATAGAAACAGACAACTGGTGCCAGAGCCATGGCCTCAAGCTAAATACCAAAAGTGTATAGTCATCCCTTTGGCAAAAACAAAGTGCCCACAAATTACCACATAGGTGGTAATCCATTAAGTACAGAAGAAGTAATTAGGGACCTGGGGACCCAAGTTGATAGCAATCTCTCATTTGACAACCACATGGCCAAAGTGGTTAGAAAAACATTTTATATAGCCCACCTAATCATGAAGGGATTCACATCTAGATCAGGGGAGGTCATCATGCCTCTTTACTCATCCCTCATCAGGCCCATAATTGAGTACAATGCCCCTCTTCGGATGTACCTTACCAGACACCTGCAGCAACTGGAAAGACCCCAAAAGTACCTCACCAAGAGGATCAAAGGGCTCAAACAGATGCCATATGCTGCCTGGTTAAAGAAACTCCAGCTCTACTCAGTGGCATACCGCCTGTTCAGAGGCGATCTGTGCCTGACGTATAAAGCCATGTCCAACCCGGAATTAATGGACATGCTGCACCTCAGAAAATCCAAATCCCATCGAGCTACGCGCTCGAGAGACTTGAACCTCAGCAATGAAATAAATAGGACATGCTGGAGGGACAGATTCATAACCCAGAGGCTCCCTTCACTCTGGAATAAAATCCCAGTCCAGGTTAGGCAGAGTCCCTCATTGACTCTCTTCAAGAGGAATCTTGATGAGTGGATGGGAGATCGTAGGTTTACCCCGGGTATCACTTCTGTGTCACTGTTAGACAGAGGCACAGTATACTAACCTCAAAAAAGGGCAAAGCAAAATAAATTTAAAATGGGTGGCAAAAGCCAAGCACATTCTGGCTAGGCTTATAAATGACCTAGGGCAGATAGCCTAGTATGAACCTATGAACCTATGAACCTAAATGAATATTCAACTTTTTGAATTATCCCCATGTATAAATACCTATACTAGCGGTAAATGGCATGCAGGTACCATATAAACTCAACATCCAAATCCACCTTCTAGGGATGAAAACTGGATACGACTTTTTTTCTCTTATTCTGATTACCCTCAGCCCTTTCTTCATCTCTTTATAATTACTCATTGTATAACATTTATCATTATATGCCTCAACATCTTCAGCTAATTCTTTTCTGCAGCTCCTTCTGTTTCATTTCCCCTGTACACCTTCTTCATTTTACATAATGTGGTGCTCCGTAACTTCAACTCAAATATCCTCAATTAGCAAACAGGCAACATTGCATGTTATCCCACAATATAAGAATAAACACACTGCTCTGCCACCACTGTTTATTCCATTATTTCTTATCTCAGACCTTCTCTTTTTACCTTGTTCTCTTATTTGATCTGCTGGTTTCCCAGTCTATCATATTTTTCCTCTGTACATAAAGGAATCCATATTACTTTCTAATGACTGACAGAATAGGAACTGAAAAGGGGATAAACTCTGTTCTGCTGTTACAGACAAAACGTAACCCACTTGCTTTTAAATAATTTCATGAAAGAGCATTTCTGGAATGCTGTAAGGATCTGTACCACCCTTCAAAAGGAACGCTAGGGTCCCTGGCCATCACCAGAACTAGAGAAAGCATGGAGTTAGTAGAACACAGAAGGCCCAGGTGATGCTTCCCAGATGGATGAGAGGGAAGACCTCTATAAGGTCTGAAGTGGGGGGTTCTTTAACAAGGGAGGCCACAACAGAGTGAACCACACTTGTTGCGTTCAAAATGGGGTTATGAATATGAGACTAGCCATGTGCAGCTCTGCTTTTTGAAGGAATTTCATTGTGAGTGGTAATGGTGGAAATGAGTAAAGAAGACCCAGAGTTCACTGCTGTATTAGAGGATCCAAGATGTCTGTTTCTATGGGGGGAATAAAAAAATATAGGTGTTGCAAATGGCATTACCAGAGTATGCAAACAGGTCTCGTCAAGATTGTCCCCAGCAGTGGAAAATGGTGTTTACCACTGAATCACTAAGGAACCACTTGCCAGGCATGAGTAAACACTAACTTGAGCTTGTCTGCTAGCGAGATGGCCTGTCTAGGAATGGCCAATGCAATGAGAATGTGGTTCACTGACATGGCCATTCCTATAACTTCATCATCTTCAAGCACAGGAGATATGAGTGGGTTCCATTTACTTACTAATGTACTAAACAACTGAAATACAGTCAGGCAGGATGGCAATCACACCACAAGGGAGGAAGGGAATCTGGAGGAACCTGCAACATCAAAAGGACTGCCACATCTCCAAGACAATGACTTGGAAAGGGGCATATTGTTGTGAAAAAATCCCTTGGATCATCTGCCCTAAACATGCCCCTCTATCCCAGGGCAAATTCATCTGTGGTGACAGTCACACTGGGCGAAAGAAGGACAAATGGGCAATCCTGTGACTGACTGCTCTACTAAAGCCACCGAAGATGATGTTGGTAGCAAACAATAACCAAACATGAAGGAAAATCATGTCTAAACTCCGGTTCCATTGGACCCTTAGTATCCACTGAAGAACTCTCATTCTGTACCTTGCAAAGGCAATCAAGAACTTTGCTGCAGCTATTAGACCCATATTTTGAGGCATAATGCAACTAAGGGTTTGGGAGATACTGCCACTTCTGAGTGGTGGTAAACTAGTCATGCAGATCCATGTGTCCTGGTGGCAACTGACGTTTTTCGTACTTACAATGAACCCAACTGTGACTCAGGAGTATTCACTGATATTCCCAAGGTTGCAAACAGCTAGAGTAAGTTACTCCTTGCTCTGATCAGCAATTTCCTCACAGTGGATTCGAGGAGCCAGTCTAGATACTGGAAAAAAAAAGAACACCTTTCAGCCTAAGAAAGACTAGTACTGCTGAACATCCTTGGGCGTGCAGTGAGATCAAATGGAAGGTCTTAGAAAATAAAACTGTAAGTGAACTTACCAGAACAGTAGATGTTCAAATGATCATTGCTGCAGTAGCCTTAGCTATAACATAAACAGACAGCTAGCTTCCAAAGCTTCAAGGCACTTTCTACTTGCCCAAACAGACAAGCAGCTTGAGCTGAGCTGACTGAAAGACAAGTTTGAGCATGAAGCCCTTCAAAGCTTTCCTGCCAGCAGAAAGAGGGAGGATGAGACCTAAAACAACTATGCTAGGAACAACAAAACAAAACATAACATAAATGTCCATGCCCTGCCATAAAAAAAGCACACCAAAAACAAAAGGGATGCAGGGAGGGAGTGGTTACAGCAGCAGTGATCATTCGAACATCTACTGTTACAATAAGTTCAACTTACACAACTGTACTACGTTAGACTCATGTGTACTCATATTACTCAATATGTACTCATACTGATCGCTACTGAAGTGACCTTAGCTATATAGGTAGATTACCACAGAAATACCTCACTAAAAGAATCACAGGCCTAAAGCAGATGCCATATGCTGACCATCTAAAAAAACTCCATCTATACTCTGTCGCATATCGTCTGCTCAGAGGTGATCTCTGCTGAACATACAAGGCCATGTCAAACCCAGAGCTGTTGGACATGCTAACAAAACATGCTGGAGGGACCCAGAGACTCCCCAGACTCTGGAACGGACTGCCCATACATGTCAAGCAGAGCGCCTCTTTGGCCCTCTTCAAAAGGAACCTTGATGATTGGATGGGAGATAGGAAATTCACCCCGGGGATCATGTCAGTCGCCCTGCTAGACAGGGGTCCAGGGAAGTAAATACTGTGGGAAGAAATAGCCAGGGAATTGTTATGGCTTGGCTTGTATAGGCCCTAGGGCTGACAGCCTAGTACCAACCTATGAACATATGAACCATAGCTAACTACATTTGGGTGGTGGAAGAAGAAAAGTCCAGGAACCCTTAGAGAATGGTTCTAGCAAAGCTTGATCTGGACCTAGAGAAAAAAATCTAGTTTATAGAGCTTTTTAAAAGTATGCACAAAATTCAACCCTTTCCAAAAAGCCATAGATGAAGCCAAGGACATGGGAGAGAGGACCTTGACCCTGCCTGGAATAGATTTGTTACAGTGAGTATAACAAAAGGTAATAGGCTTAGGCAAGCATTTGAAAATAATCTATTTTGACACAGGTTGTCCCTTCTCTTTACCGTCATCACAAGAAGTAAACAATTGATCTGAAGATCTCAGAGATATAGTTCTGTCAAGATAGTACCACAGTTAAATGTTAGCATCCAAGATATGGAGTATCCTTTCTCCCTCACTTTTAGATTCAGTAAAAAAAGTGGGGATATGGATAGTTTGGCTTAAAGAAAACTTGGATACCACTTTAGGCATAAAAGAAGGATTAGTTCTCAAATAAGCTGTGTTTCTATCAAAAATGAGGTAGGGTTGACACACCATAAGAGCATGCATCACAGCTACCTTTCTTACAGAGGTCAGAACAATCAGTAAAACTGTTTTACATGTTAAGAACCTCAAGTTAGCCAGATTAGCTTTTCAAGTGGAGTAAATGTTAGCTTTTGTAACACAAAATTAAGATTCCAAGGAGGGGCCATCGTTTTACTTGGCAGCCTATTAAGCAAACGCCTTTTAAGAGCATTTTGATAAAAGACTGCCATGAAAAAGGACGATCTATGGGAAGACATGCTGAAATGTCTTATAAATGAACCTTGACAGAGGAATAAGAAAGACCATAGGAGAGTAACTCACACAAATATTATAACAACAGAGAACAACTATCCCTGAATGGGTGCTGTTTATGTTGTTGGTATCAACTAGAAAACTTTTCCATTTGCTAATATATTATTTTCTAGTAGCAGGCTTTCTTGCCTTTATTAGTACCTGCTGCATGACCACAGTAAACTGACTAAAAGGAATTAAGATCTTATCATCCAAGCAGTTAATTGAAAATAATTGATCTTGGAGTGTATCAAACACCCCCGTTCTTTGTGTGAGTAGATCCAGTTTATGAAGAAGCTTGTGGTAATTGCCCTGGCCATTTCTGAAAGCAGGGAGAACCACAATGGCCTAGGCCAAAAGGGAGTCACCACAATGATCTTGGATGGTTCCTTCTGAATCTTCAGAGTACCCTGGATATTAGTGGAAAGGTTGGAAAAGCATACAGGAACATTCATGTCCAAAGAAAAACGGCATCTGTCTTCCAGGCCTTCTTACAGAGTCCTGAAACAGAATCTTGCCAGTTGATTGCTAAAAGACTAGGCAAAAGGTCTACTTGAAGTACTCCAAAATGAAGAAAGCGGAGAACACGATAGCCAAAACCACCTCAGATTTAATGTTTGTTGAAATCAAAAAAACACACAGCACAAACACTTCGTATAAAATCCTGCTTGCACCAAAACATGAACGCCTTCCCAATACAAGCGTTTTCGTCCAAGTGGACTTCATCAGATAAACAGTTAAACAGTCAAGTACATCTAATATACACAATTAAAAATGTTTTAACCAATCAGTTGTGGAAATGCAATTTCAAATCTACAAATCAAACCTTAAAACTAATTAAAAATTTATTATTTATTATGCTCTCCTATTAAATGTCTTTTGATGTCATGAAATTCATTATAAAACTTGTTTAAAATTTGTCTAAAAATCACTTCTTCATAATAAATATTCTAATAAATATATTAAAATATATTATTTATTAAAATGCATGTTTTTTCTTAGTAAAAAAGTTTAAAACCACATTACAGTGTTTTATGTAGACTTTGGTGCCATCTGCTGTCAGATGCATGTAAACACACTCTTTGATTTTATATCTTAGCAGATCTCATTTTTAGAAGGGGCAAAATTGATATGTATTCATTTAATCCAGGTGACTTATTTGCTTCCAAAGTCACCTGCCACCATAATTCCCTGTAGGCTATTATTTCTTCCCAGAGGCCTCCTCTAATGTCCCTACTCACTTGGTCTAAGACAAAGAACTGAAATTTTGATCCTACATGTCCTTGAATGCCTAAAAATGGCATTTGTTTCTTTCTCTTTCTTCACGTCATACATGTGTTCATATATACGTCTCTTTAAAGTTCTTTCAGTCTTTCCCACGTAAAATGATGGACATTGTATACATACTGCCAAATATACTATCCCCCTGGATTCACAATTATAGTATCCTTTACTATTTACCCATTTTTCTCTGCTTTCTATAAATATTTTTTCTTTATTAATTAGGTACTCACATTGTCTACATTTTCCACATTTAAAAGTTCCCTTTTTTGTTCTTGCTCCCTTTGACCTTTTTGTACTATTATTATTTTTTTCCAAAATTCCTTTAATACTTGTAGTATTTTTAAATACAACCCTAGGTGAATGTTCAGGTAACCCTTCCAAATCAGTTAGTGCCCTAAATCTCTCCCATTCTCTTTGAAACACAGTTCTAATGTTTTTATTTAATAAATTATATTCAAGAATAAGTGATTGCTGGAAATTTTCTTCTTCCTTTTTACCATCATTACTCTTTTCATTCTTTTTGCCCAAAATTGGCCCAAACCTATCTTTTCTTCCTTTTTCTACCTCATCCCTTAGATTTTTAACAAATTCCACTGGATATTCCCTATCTATGAACATTTTTTCCAGCAAATCACATTCTTCTCCAAATTTGTCATCCTTACTTGTCATTCTGGACCCCCTTACAAATTGTCCTTTTACCAGGTTTTTCTTAGTATATAATGGGTGGGCACTATCGTAATGCAAGAAAGAATTTACATATGTAGGCTTTCTATAAACACTTGTTTCAAAAATATTGTTTTCTAAAGTTATTTCCACATCTAGATACTGGATATTTTTATCCGAATAATTAAATGTAAACTTTAAGAACCCTGTAGTCTCTCCTATGTATTTAATAAATTCATTTAATTTATCTAAGCCCCCTATCCAAAAAATTATGATGTCGTCAAGAAACCTCTTGTATAAAGTCCAGAATTTAACATATATTGAATTCAGCAAGTATTTTTCCTCCCAATTGGCCAGGACCAAGTTGGCAAAGGTAGGTGCACAGGCTGCACCCATTGCTACTCCTTGTAGCTGTTGAAAAAATTCCCCATTAAAAGTGAGGAAATTGTTTTTTAACACTAAATCCATTAAGCCTGTGCACACTACATTTTCCTCATGTGTCAACTTCTTATTTTTAAAAATTTCATCCTCAAACATTAAAATTCCTGCCTCATATGGGATGGATCCAAACAAATCTACAATATCTATAGTTACTAAGATTAAGTCTTCATGATATATACTTTGATTCAAACATCTCAAAAGGTCCCATGAATCTTTCAAAATTGCTTCTTTCTCTACCCACACATGTTTGGCCTTTACGTCCACATATTTGGCTAAGGAATTAGTTTTGGATCCACCCGCTGAAACAATAGGTCTCAGGGGTGGATCCAAACTGTTTTTGTGGATTTTCGGAATGCCAAATATCACGGGTACCTTTGGCTTATCTACTTTCAAAAATGTTAAAGTTTTGACATCAATAAGGTTTTCGTTCATCATACCTTCCAATATATTATCTATTTTCTTATAGGCCGTATAAATCTCATTCCTAGAGACCACTCTATATTTTACCTCATCTCTTAATATTTCATTCATCTTACCTTCATATACAATTACATCCATCACAACAATACCCCCACCCTTATCGGGTTTCATCACCCTAATATCTTTGTTGGTTTTTAACTCCTCTAATTTGTAGTATTCATTCGGGTACAAGTTGTGATGGGCCTTATTGTATTTCATTAATTTCTCCATTTTCCTAATTTCATTTTCCATAATATTTTCAAAGTTCTTTAACTGCATATGAATGGGAGGATTAAATACAGATTTCTTTATTAATTGCCTATCGTGCGTTCCTTAAAACATTGAGGTAATGGAAGTTAGCATACTCTTGATGGGTTTACTATTTATAATTTTAGTAGGTTAGATTTGGAATTTCAACACTTTAGGTTACTTGAAAAAGGTTTCAAGTTTATACCATTTACAAAAGGTAATTCTACCCAAACACTAATTGACATGAAACTTTTTCTTAGGAAAATGAACTTAGAATTGTTATTCCACAAAGAAGGCATGGATAAAAATACAAATATAAAAGGCAAAGGAACGCACGATAGGCAATTAATAAAGAAATCTGTATTTAATCCTCCCATTCATATGCAGTTAAAGAACTTTGAAAATATCACAACTTGTACCCGAAGGAATACCACAAATTAGAGAAGTTAAAAACCAACAAAGATATTAGGGTGATGAAACCCGATAAGGGTGGGGGTATTGTTGTGATGGATGTAATTGTATATGAAGGTAAGATGAATGAAATATTAAGAGATGAGGTAAAATATGGAGTGGTCTCTAGGAATGAGATTTATACGGCCTATAAGAAAATAGATAACATATTGGAAGGTATGATGAACGAAAACCTTATTGATGTCAAAACTTTAACATTTTTGAAAGTAGATAAGCCAAAGGTACCCGTGATATTTGGCATTCAAAATCCAAAACAGTTTGGATCCACCCCTGAGACCTATTGTTTCAGCGGGTGGATCCAAAACTAATTCCTTAGCTAAATATGTGGACGTAAAGGCCAAACATGTGTGGGTAGAGAAAGAAGCAATTTTGAAAGATTCATGGGACCTTTTGAGATGTTTGAATCAAAGTATATATCATGAAGACTTAATCTTAGTAACTATAGATATTGTAGATTTGTTTGGATCCATCCCATATGAGGCAGGAATTTTAATGTTTGAGGATGAAATTTTTAAAAATAAGAAGTTGACACATGAGGAAAAGGTAGTGTGCACAGGCTTAATGGATTTAGTGTTAAAAAACAATTTCCTCACTTTTAATGGGGAATTTTTTCAACAGCTACAAGGAGTAGCAATGTGTGCAGCCTGTGCACCTACCTTTGCCAACTTGGTCCTGGCCAATTGGGAGGAACAATGCTTGTTGAATTCAATATATGTTAAATTCTGGACTTTATACAAGAGGTTTCTTGACGACATCATAATTTTTTGGATAGGGGGCTTAGATAAATTAAATGAATTTATTAAATACATAGGAGAGACTACAGGGTTCTTAAAGTTTACATTTAATTATTCGGATAAAAATATCCAGTATCTAGATGTGGAAATAACTTTAGAAAACAATATTTTTGAAACAAGTGTTTATAGAAAGCCTACATATGTAAATTCTTTCTTGCATTACGATAGTGCCCACCCATTATATACTAAGAAAAACCTGGTAAAAGGACAATTTGTAAGGGGGTCCAGAATGACAAGTAAGGATGATAAATTTAGAGAAGAATGTGATTTGCTGGAAAAAATTTTCATAGATAGGGAATATCCAGTGGAATTTGTTAAAAATCTAAGGGATGAGGTAGAAAAAGGAAGAAAAGATAGGTTTGGGCCAATTTTGGGCAAAAAGAATGAAAAGAGTAATGATGGTAAAAAGGAAGAAGAAAATTTCCAGCAATCACTTATTCTTGAATATAATTTATTAAATAAAAACATTAGAACTGTGTTTCAAAGAGAATGGGAGAGATTTAGGGCACTAACTGATTTGGAAGGGTTACCTGAACATTCACCTAGGGTTGTATTTAAAAATACTACAAGTATTAAAGGAATTTTGGAAAAAAATAATAATAGTACAAAAAGGTCAAAGGGAGCAAGAACAAAAAAGGGAACTTTTAAATGTGGAAAATGTAGACAATGTGAGTACCTAATTAATAAAGAAAAAATATTTATAGAAAGCAGAGAAAAATGGGTAAATAGTAAAGGATACTATAATTGTGAATCCAGGGGGATAGTATATTTGGCAGTATGTATACAATGTCCATCATTTTACGTGGGAAAGACTGAAAGAACTTTAAAGAGACGTATATATGAACACATGTATGACGTGAAGAAAGAGAAAGAAACAAATGCCATTTTTAGGCATTCAAGGACATGTGTAGGATCAAAATTTCAGTTCTTTGTCTTAGACCAAGTGAGTTGGGACATTAGAGGAGGCCTCTGGGAAGAAATTATAGCCTACATGGAAATATGGTGGCAGGTGACTTTGGAAGCAAATAAGTCACCTGGATTAAATGAATACATATCAATTTTGCCCCTTCTAAAAATGAGATCTGCTAAGGTATAAAATAAAAGAGTGTTGACAGCAGATGGCACCAAAGTCTACATAAAACACTGTAATGTGGTTTTAAACTTTTTTACTAAGAAAAAACATGCATTTTAATAAATAATATATTTTAATATATTTATTAGAATATTTATTATGAAGAAGTAATTTTTAGACAAATTTTAAACAAGTTTTATAATGAATTTCATGACATCAAAAGACATTTAATAGGAGAGCATAATAAATAATAAATTTTTAATTAGTTTTAAGGTTTGATTTGTAGATTTGAAATTGCATTTCCACAATTGATTGGTTAAAACATTTTTAATTGTGTATATTAGATGTACTTGACTGTTTAACTGTTTATCTGATGAAGTCCCCTTGGACGAAAACGCTTGTATTGGGAAGGCGTTCATGTTTTGGTGCAAGCAGGATTTTATACGAAGTGTTTGTGCTGTGTGTTTTTTTGATTTCAACAAACATTAAATCTGAGGTGGTTTTGGCTATCGTGTTCTCCACTTTCTTCATTTTGGAGTTTGGTAGAATCAATTTCGCTTTTCTTTGGTTTTACTACTTGAAGTACTGCCCACAGATGATCAGTAATTGTTAGAAGACCCCGATTTAGTTCCCATTTCTGAGGGTTTGCCCTGGTCCTGCTCAGCTTGAATGCCACACAGTTTTCTGACAGAATGTAGGATGCCTGTAGAGTGAGACTGCGCTGTGAAGCTACATCCCAAGCTAAAATGGCTAGTCTGGAAAATGGTAAGACCTTGTTACGGCTTGCTCGTTGATGTACCACATGTGGTATTGTCTGAAACCACTATAAAGAGGTCCTGGGGGCCAATGATTGTTCAGGGAGTTGAGTGGCTTGATCTGAGCAAGCATCTCCTACATATTTATGTGCTTTTTTCTGTGGTTGGTGTCCTACATCCCTGCTTTGGAGCAGGGAGGGAGAAAGGGAGCCCTGGATTTACGGATATCTGCTGTTTCCAGAAAAACAATTTCTCCTCTGACAAACCTCAGCATGAGGATTTGAAAAGATAAAGGGTGTTGATGTTGGGACCAAAGAGGTTTCAGATTCCACAGTACCTTTCTCATGTGGAGTCTTACTAGGGGTATCATGAGAATCATAGATGCCATGACACCCAAAATCCTGAGGTATTCCCTCGCAGTGACTGAAGTCTGAGTGAAAAACCTTAGAAACAGACATAAGCATCTATTTTTTCCTGTGGAAAAAAAAGTTCTTTGAACTGAGGTGTCTAGCTGACATCCCAGGAACACAATCCTGTGTGAGGGAGTCAAGAAAGACTTTTGACTGTTCACTTGGAATCCCAGCTTGTGTAAGATATCTCTTCCCCCAAAACAGAGATTCTTGACACTTTGAAAAAGACTCTGCAAATATAATCATGTTGTTTAAATATGGAAAATGTGGATATCCAGTAGTCTGCAATGAGCTATAACTGGATTTAGAAACTTTATGAACATTGTTGGTGCAGTGGATAGTCCAAAGGTTAAGGCAGAGAACTGACATGATCCAGACATGCAAATTTTAAGATATGTCTGAAGTCTGGATGAATAGGGATGTGATAAGTATCTTATAAGTCTAGTGTTACTAGGAAACTTGAAAGAGGAAGAAGAGATGACGGGTTGTAAAGTGACATTATTTTGAAATAGGGCACTATCACAGACAGGTTTAGGAAAGAAAGATCTAGAACTGTTCTCTAAGCACTTTCTTTTTTGACAAAAGGAACGTTCTTGAATTAAAAAACCTTCCCCACTTGTGAAGCAGGAACTTCTTATCAGCATGTGATGAAAAACAATAAATACCGAAAGAGTCTGATCTGGAGATGAGGCATGATTCCCACCCACCCCTGCAGCAGAAAGGAGGAATTTCCTCCCATCATCATCTGTAACCTTGATGAATGAAATATAAAACAAATATCTGAAGCAATCTATTGCCAAAGAGAAACATGGAGATTAAGGCTTTCTGGGAGAAAAAAAGGGGGGGGGGGTGTTATGATGAGAGTGGTTACTCCGTTGCAATTCCTTCTTAAACGTCTCTTTTCTGAATTCTTTTCTGTTTACAGCCAAAAATGGAAGAAGAAAAAGAAAATCCCTTGAAATATTCTGATTTTACCTCACAAGAAGTAGCAGATAAAACATTCCTCATACATTTTCAATTTGTCAGAACAAACATATGAACCTGACAATTCAAAATTATGACACTTCCCCCCATACCTATCAATGATTTCCCATCCTTATTAGAAAGAGTAGAATTGGAATTAACTAAAAACAGAAGTGTGATCAACTAAGGCTACAACTGCTGGGTCAGGTTTGAGAATACTGTATAAAAATTTAAAAGACAGAGGAATTTTATACATTCTATGACTAAAGAAATTTGAGGAGGAGTAGACACATGCTTGTTTTTTTGTTTCTTTTTGGCAGGAAAAATGGGCCCAACCATGTTACTAATGGCAGTAGCTGCTTCCTCAGGGATGTACACAGCATTCTGGTACAACAGAGAAACCTTCCCTGTTTTCTCTCCTAGGATGGCCAAGGGTGGCTCACCCTTGATGACTGAGGGGACTTCAACAGCTGCGTAAGACATGAGTAACCCCCAGTCCATTGCCCAGCAAAGGAAAGCACAAGCAGGCTATCAATCTTCAAAAGCCTCAGAGAAGTGTGCTCTTCGGCAGCAGTAAAACTCTGGAGGGCCTTACGCCCAAACTTGTCTTTTAGTCAGCTCAGCTTGACTGTCTGGGCATGTGGAAGATGCCCTGAAGCTTTGGATGCTGGCTAGCCATTATATCCTTGGCAGGATATAGCCAATATAGCTAAGGTTACTGCAGCACTGATGAGTATGATGAACATTAAAAAGAAACTGGCTTCATCCCTGATGCAAGTCCAAACCAAATGCAAATACTATGCACGTGGGGGATGCAAGGCCCAACCAAACTATGAAGAAACAAAATTGGCCAGCAATGTTAGCAGTCAAATATGCAGCCAAATACCAGATAGTGAATAATCAGACTTTTTATTACAAAAAACAGACCGGTTTCGGCAACTTAGTGCCTTCTTCAGTGTGGAACAAACAATCAAAATTATCAAAATGAAAAATGCAAATTTATACAAAACATTAATCAATAGGCATATGGATGTGTTGAAAGACCTCATGAATTATGTATAATATATTGTGTGGAAGCCAACTCATAATATGAAAACAAGGTTAAAAAAGAGGAACATAGTGCCCAAAGACTGAAGTGCCAAAGGCCATCAATAACCAATGTCATAACAGATTATGAGCCATGAAAGTTATATTTATACTTAATATAATATGCACCTCCAAATTCATAATAATGATGAATGTAAGAATAAAACAAACCTATGAAGGTGCATATTTCATAGCAAACATAATACAAAAATTCTTCTATATATGTATATATATATATATATATATATATATATATATATAAGAAAAATAATAAAATCTTCAAAAAGAATCTTCAAAAAGACTGTATATGTAGGATTTAGTGAAAAATCAGTGCATCCCTCCGCTTGTGCTTCTTATGGAATGGAATCATAATGACCAGATGGAAAAGATGATACCAAAATGATGTTCCATTGTATGTCTGAGTGATGGGTATTACCAAAAGTCCATGTAGTCTCAACCTTGGCAAATGTTAAAGGTGGTCATTAAGACCAGGTGAAAAGAGAGCACCCAAAGTTATTATCCAGTACTTTTCTTTATGATTGAGAATACCATGCCACCCTTGTGGGTGACTACGATCACACACAATACGGTCAATAATCATTAACTTAAACTGTGCTTGTGCATGTTTTAGTACATGCCGATATAATGCATTAGTCTCCCTCTTATTTTTGATGTCACTACGGTGTTCATTTATTCGTGACCTGAGCGGTCTGGAAGTCTGTCCCACATAAAATGCCCCACAATGGCATGATGCCAGGTACACAACCCAATCACTACTACAGTTTCCAAAGATTTTACAATCAAAGACCTTGCTGGTGTTACGACTCGAAAATTGCAGAGACTTAGTGATATGTTTACAAGATCCACAGTGGCCACATGGATATGTGCCCAATAATTCATGTCCCAATATTGTAAGTTGTTTGTGGATTGCTCCACCACTACCAATTTGTTTGTAATGAGAAAGATGGGAACCCAATGTTTTGCCCTTTCTATATGAGAATTGACATTCCTCACCTAAAACAGATCTAAGTTGTTCATTGGCTAGTAGTATATTCCAATGTCTGTTAACAATGTCCCTAATAACATAGTAGTTTCTACCATATGTAGTGATAAATCTGATGGTTGTTGTTCCGGAGTTACCAGAAGGGATGTTATAATCCAATAATCTGTTCCTTTTCATCTGTGCAGATCGTGTCCATGCACTATTAATATCCGAAAAGTTATATCCCCTACTGGCAAATCTCCGACTTAAATCTAGGCTAGCAATGTCATAATCAGATTGGGTGGAACTCAGGCGTTTCATGCGCATAAATTGTGACACCGGGATGTTTCTGATAGTATGACGTGGGTGCATGCTAGATGCATGCAATAAAGTATTGTATTGGGGGTATTTATGAACACTTTAGTGGCCAGAGTGTGATCATGATTCCTGTAGATTGTTACATCCAAAAAGTTAATACTCTGCATATCATAAGTGATAGAAAATTCAATTCCCCAGATGTTGCCTTTGAGATACTCCACAAATTCATGCAAATAACCCACATCCGCACGCCATACCATCCAACAATCATCCAGGTACCTGCGCCAGATGTCCATTTCATCCAGGTATATATTATGAGATATGTCATAAATCATGCACTCCTCAAAAAATGCCATAAAAAGGTCGGCATAAATGGGAGCAAAAGATGCTCCCATAGCCGTACCCTGTAATTGCCAATAACATTGACCTTGAAAATAAAACACATTTTTATTGAGTACATGTTCTGACATGCATATTAATAATGTATTAAATCCTGGTGAGTATAAACCTGCCTTTTCCAACCAATATTGTAGGGCTTGTAACCCAGCCCAATGTGGTATACTGGTGTACAAGGCTTTGACATCCAGTGAGCACATTAACCAACCCGGCTCCAATTGTGTATCCTCAATGATTTTCAGAAACTGTGTAGTGTCCTGTAGCCTTGCCCTGACCAAACCCAAAAGAGGTTTTAGATATTGTGTTAGGAAGGCAGACAAGGGTTCAGTTAAAGATCCAATGCCAGAAACTATGGGTCTTCCCGGAGGTTTAGTTATTGATTTATGAATCTTGGGTAGTAAGTACATAATCTGCTTACGGGCTCCTTGACCAAAAGTTGTGTAACACATTTTTGCTGATGATGCCCTCTTCACATGCTAAATACAAAAAGAGCCAATTTCATGCTTGAAGTTCGGGTTGGGTCTATGGCCATATTCATATAACATGTTGTGTCCGATAGTTGGGATAGACCCTCTTGAAGATAATCACTCATGTTTTGTACAACCACAGCACCGCCCTTATCTGCTGGTAATACCACTATATTTAGATTGTTTCAGAATTGTTGAAGGGCTGTGCTCTCCTGTGGTGATAAATTGTGTTTCAGCATAGTATGTCCATAATTCTGAAAGTGTAAATCCCTGAATACTGACTGCATAAAAATTGACACATGCTTGTTCATGGGGGGCTGGAACTCAGATTTGCCAAATCTGAAATCAGTTGATCTTGGAGATGTATCATCTGCAAAAAATAACTTGAGGTTGAGACTACGACAAAAGTTAGTAACATCTGTAACTATATGGTATTCATTAGAAAAAAAGCCAGGTATAAAATTAAGCCCTTTATTCAAAAGAGTATATTGATCACCCGACAGATGTACATTGGATAAGTTTAAAACATTTTGGTTTAATGGTTCATCTTTACTTATGTTAGAAAGTTCTGGATTAAGCCCTCCAGGGAATGTTCTAATGGATCTTTTCTTGTGTTTCCTACCTCCTCTGTGTTTGGAACTATTTCTAAAGGGATATTTTTGTTTGTTTTCTTTTTATATGGTGATCCCCTCTCCCCTGAGCTATCATGATCTGTGAGAGAGGAATCCTCTCCTGATGTGCTATTGTTGAACCCATCCCTATTTTTCAGAATGGATCTAGGTCTCTTCCTAGGGCGACCAGAGGTGGGCCCCTGACCAACATCCGCAAATCTGACTGAGCGATTAAGCTCAAAGGGTCCCCTCTGATAGTCAGAATAATCTCTATGGAATTTTTTAATTTTCCTTTCTTTGATAATTTTTTCGTGGTTTGTCAATTCTCTGGATAGCTTCTTAATGTTATACTGAAATTTGGGTAAGGACTCAAATTTTTTGCAGTCACAACACAACGTTTTGACCTCCTGAATATTCACATCTACCATTCTCTCATAATATTGTAAAAGGACATTCACAAATAACATGGACCCTGTTTGTAAAGCTTCCTTCCAATCATAATTCAACTTATCATCCGGTCTTCCTACCAATGGTTGGAGCCTTATTCTCAAGCCCCTTGGGGCAATATTCCTATTAGAATATGCTCTGAATAATTTCAGATGCCATATATTACATCTCAAAGTTTTGAGTCCTTTGGTAAGAGAATGGAAGGACATTTCACAGTCAGATGATATATGTTGTTCCATATTACTTTGATTACTGCCTGGTGAGGTATTAATCCCAAACACTCCGATATCCTCCCGATCGGCACATAATCCAGATAATATACTTTCTAGCAGTTCAAGCTCTGTGCAGGAACGCAGCAGCCTGTACAAATGAAACACCACAATGTCACAGATTCAAGTAGTAGAATAAAAAACAGTAGCTCCAGCTCGAATTCAGGCAGTAGAATGAAAACAGTAGCTCCAACTCGAAATATAAGCTCAGGCAGTAGAATAAAAAACAATAGCTCCAACTCGAAATATAAACCAGCAACGTTCTTTATTCACTTTTATATAAAGGAATGTAGACACATCAGTAAAATTAGTTTTAAACTGTTTTAAATAGTAATAATTGATTAATTAAATAATTTGAATTTTAATTGTTTTAATTGATTAGAGTATATAAGGGCTATGCTTTTTCATGTTAGTTGTACAGTCTGAGGAAGCCCTTTTCAGGGTGAAAGCGCTTACTGAAGTGAATAAAGAACGTTCCTGGTTTATATTTCGAGTTGGAGCTATTGTTTTTTATTCTACTGCCTGAGCTTATATTTTCGAGTTGGAGCTACTGTTTTCATTCTACTGCCTGAATTCGAGCTGGAGCTACTGTTTTTTATTCTACTACTTGAATCTGTGACATCGTGGTGTTTCATTTGTACAGGCTGCTGCGTTCCTGCACGGAGCTTGAACTGTTTGATTTTTACATAATTTGTCAGCAGGAACGCTTTCTCAGGTGGGACGTTAACGCTTACAAATATACTTTCTAGGTCCATGCTGTGAGAGTCCAATTTATAAATGGATAGTAAAAAGAGAGAGGCAGTTGTTGCCAAACCCAGAAAAAACTAGAAAGTTTGCTCCAATTTGTAGCAAAGGTTGGTCAGAGGCTCCCCAGCCGCCACCAAAAATATTCCCAGATCAATACACTGTCCTGTGATGTCAGGAGGGTAAATATGGGAAAGAGGTTCAACAATGCAACAGAGCTCCTGGAGAGTTAAATAGTGATACCTGACCAGAATAATACTGTCAGATAGCTATCCGACACATATATAGCTGGATAAGAGGAGTAAAAATGAATGTATTCACAGGGTTCAAGATACTAGTGTCAAAATAGTAGGTCCTTGTTATAAAAGGTCAAAATAATTCTAAATGATAGACCCAATTGTGTTAGTTAGTATACACTAAGTATACAAATTGGAATCTAGCTATGCAGTAAACTGAAATGCACCAATAAAGTGGAGTAACCACTACCCAGGTTTAATGATAGTATGTTTTAGAATCCACAAACATATATTGTCTCACTCAAATAATCATCCAACCTACAACTTAATAGTTAGCCAAAAATATCAGTGGATGGATTATATAGTAACAAAGTGAGCTAGTATCCCAACAGCTTCACAATCTTGCAGTGTGAATCCTTCTTACATACATAAACGTTTATAAGGCCATATACATACCATTATATATGTATCTATCTTATAGACCAGGGCTTATAGTTTCCCTCTTTATCAGACACATCCAATGGTTCAATCATATAATGTTCCACAAAATACAAATTTGTGAAATCAATATGTTCCCCAAAATCTATCCAGTCCAGGTGTAACTATCCAAGTATAAAACGATCAAAACTTGCCCTGTAATCGCTTGAGAAACCTCTAGTATGTAATAGGTTCTTCTATGATGGTTAATTAATAATCCCTGGTAGTACAGCGTCCACAAGCGTAAATGTTAGTTACAAAGCAGATACATTAAATGCCATGTGTATATTCATAGTATCCCAAATTCTTTAGTATTCAAATAGTATCTGCCTTTAAGGTAGAGTCACACCAAAAAATGAAATATGTTCCCCAAAATCTATCCAATCCAGGTCTAACTATTACCATAAAATTCAATTATAGAACGATTAAACTTGCCCTGATATCGCTTGTGAAACCTCTAGTATGTAATAGGTTCTCCTAAGATGGTTGATTAATAGTCCCTGGTAGTACAGCGTCTACTAGCGTGAATGTTCGTTATAAAGCAGAAACATTAAATGCCCTGTGTACATTCATGATATCCCAAATTCTTTAGCATTCGAATAATATCTGCCTTTGAGGTAGAGTCACACAAAAAATGAATATGTTAAAATAAAAGATACAGTTTGGAACATTCCAACAAGATCCCGAATCATTAAAGACACATACATTTCAAACTAAAGTATCCCCCCTGACTTACTGTCCGGATGAGCAGTCAGTTCTAATGGTTTCCCTCAACTGGTTATACAAATAACAAAAGTAATGTATAGGATTCCCACATAGAAATATACACTTGTTCCTCGGAAATAAATATCTAATAAGCACAACAATGTCCTACTTACGTACACGGTGTGGTAAAATCATATACATTAAATACCAATCACTGCATATGGTAGAAACTACTATGTTATTAGGGACATTGTTAACAGACATTGGAATATACTACTGGCCAATGAACAACTTAGATCTGTTTTAGGTGAGGAATGTCAATTCTCATATAGAAAGGGCAAAACATTGGGTTCCCATCTTTCTCATTACAAACAAATTGGTAGTGGTGGAGCAATCCACAAACAACTTACAATATTGGGACATGAATTATTGGGCACATACTCATGTGGCCACTGTGGATCTTGTAAACAGATCACTAAGTGTCTGCAATTTTCGAGTCGTAACACCAGCAAGGTCTTTGATTGTAAAATCTTTGGAAACTGTAGTAGTGATTGGGTTGTGTACCTGGCATCATGCCATTGTGGGGCATTTTATGTGGGACAGACTTCCAGACCACTCAGGTCACGAATAAATGAACACCGTAGTGACATCAAAAATAAGAGGGAGACTAATGCATTATATCGGCATGTACTAAAACATGCACAAGCACAGTTTAAGTTCATGATTATTGACCGTATTGTGTGTGATCGTAGTCACCCACAAGGGTAGCATGGTATTCTCAATCATAAAGAAAAGTACTGGATAATAACTTTGGGTGCTCTCTTTTCACTTGGTCTTAATGACCACCTTTAACATTTGCCAAGGTTGAGACTACATGGACTTTTGGTAACACCCATCACTCAGACATACAATGGAACATCATTTTGGTATCATCTTTTCCATCTGGTCATTATGATTCCATTCCATAAGAAGCACAAGCGGAGGGATGTACTGATTTTTCACTAAATCCTACATATACAGTCTTTTTGAAGATTCTTTTTGAATATTTTATTATTTTTCTTATATATATATATATATATATATATATATATATATATATATACATATATAGGTGTGTCTACATATACATGTGAGTAGATGCATATATAAAGGAAGTTGCGGACAGAATTTTGTATTATGTTTGCTATGAAATATGCACCTTCATAGGTTTGTTTTATTCTTACATTCATCATTATTATGAATTTGGAGGTGCATATTATATTAAGTATAAATACAACTTTCATGGCTCATAATCTGTTATGACATTGGTTATTGATGGCCTTTGGCACTTTAGTCTTTGGGCACTATGTTCCTCTTTTTTACCTTGTTTTCATATTATGAGTTGGCTTCCACACAATATATTATACATAATTCATGAGGTCTTTCAACACATCCATATGCCTATTGGTTAATGTTTTGTATAAATTTGCATTTTTCATTTTGATAATTTTGATTGTTTGTTCCACACTGAAGAAGGCACTAAGTTGCCGAAACCGGTCTGTTTTTTGTAATAAAAAGTCTGATTATTCACTATCTGGTATTTGGCTGCATATTTGACTGCTAACATTGCTGGCCAATTTTGTTTCTTCATAGTTTGGTTGGCCTTGCATCCCCCACGTGCATAGTATTTGGTTTGGACTTGATTCTTGAACTGTGCTGTGGGACCAGCAGTTGAAGCGCCATTTTCTGTGACAGAGGAACCTCTTCTGATAGTGCCACAGACATTTATTTTATCCAGCATATATATAGCTGGATAAGGGACTGTAATTCGAACAACGGATATTTTTTCCTGCTAATGGATGGTGTTTCTAGTTTATGGCTCATTGCATTGTTTTTCACCTATGGATGTTGTGAACTATGCGTATTTGGAAATAGGGCCTACGAATTGGTGAATTATTTCAAACATTTCTCATTTCGTGTTTTTTTCGCCACCAAGCGACAGTACTGTTAAAATTGAGGGACTAAAATCTGGTAACGTGCATTACATCATTCAAGGTAATAGTTATGTTTTATATACTTTCGGGACATTTTTCTGTAATTTATTGAGCGTTTGTGATTGGAACTCTACGGGCGTTTGCGAGCGGGTTGCGACACCTATCTGTTGACATTTTTTTGGGATTGGACTGGATATCAGTCTATACGGATGTTTTACCAGATGGATTGAATGACATTTCGTTTTGGAACAAGAATTTTCATTTTTGGGACTATTTTCCTTCTTTGGGACTAAATTCTACCTTTTCATTTCTATGTGTGTATACATATTTAAAGCTTGGTATTTAATGTATATGATTTTACCACACTGTGTACGTAAGTAGGACATTGTTGTGCTTATTAGATATTTATTTCCGAGGAACAAGTGTATATTTCTATGTGGGAATCCTATACATTACTTTTGTTATTTGTATAACCAGTTGAGGGAAACCATTAGAACTGACTGCTCATCCGGACAGTAAGTCAGGGGGGATACTTTAGTTTGAAATATATGTGTCTTTAATGATTCGGGATCTTGTTGGAATGTTCCAAACTGTATCTTTTATTTTAACATATTAATTTTTTGTGTGACTCTACCTCAAAGGCAGATATTATTCGAATGCTAAAGAATTTGGGATATCATGAATGTACACAGGGCATTTAATGTTTCTGCTTTATAACGAACATTCACGCTAGTAGACGCTGTACTACCAGGGACTATTAATCAACCATCTTAGGAGAACCTATTACATACTAGAGGTTTCTGGCGATAACAGGGCAAGTTTAATCGTTCTATAATTGAATTTTATGGTAATAGTTAGACCTGGATTGGATAGATTTTGGGGAACATATTTCATTTTTTGGTGTGACTCTACCTTAAAGGCAGATACTATTTGAATACTAAAGAATTTGGGATACTATGAATATACACATGGCATTTAATGTATCTGCTTTGTAACTAACATTTACGCTTGTGGACGCTGTACTACCAGGGATTATTAATTAACCATCATAAAAGAACCTATTACATACTAGAGGTTTCTCAAGCGATTACAGGGCAAGTTTTGATCATTTTATAATTGGATAGTTACACCTGGACTGGATAGATTTTGGGGAACATATTGATTTCACAAATTTGTATTTTGTGGAACATTATATGATTGAACCATTGGATGTGTCTGATAAAGAGGGAAACTATAAGCCCTGGTCTATAAGATAGATACATATATAATGGTATGTATATGGCCTTATAAACGTTTATGTATGTAAGAAGGATTCACACTGCAAGATTGTGAAGCTGTTGGGATACTAGCTCACTTTGTTACTATATAATCCATCCACTGATATTTTTGGCTAACTATTAAGTTGTAGGTTGGATGATTATTTGAGTGAGACAATATATGTTTGTGGATTCTAAAACATACTATCATTAAACCTGGGTAGTGGTTATTCCACTTTATTGGTGCATTTCAGTTTACTGCATAGCTAGATTCCAATTTGTATACTTAGTGTATACTAACTAACACAATTGGGTCTATCATTTAGAATTATTTTGACCTTTTATAACAAGGACCTACTATTTTGACACTAGTATCTTGAACCCTGTGAATACATTCATTTTTACTCCTCTTATCCAGCTATATATGTGTCGGATAGCTATCTGACAGTATTATTCTGGTCAGGTATCACTATTTAACTCTCCAGGAGCTCTGTTGCATTGTTGAACCTCTTTCCCATATTTACCCTCCTGACATCACAGGACAGTGTATTGATCTGGGAATATTTTTGGTGGCGGCTGGGGAGCCTCTGACCAACCTTTGCTACAAATTGGAGCAAACTTTCTAGTTTTTTCTGGGTTTGGCAACAACTGCCTCTCTCTTTTTACTATCCATTTATAAATTGGACTCTCACAGCATGGACCTAGAAAGTATATTATCTGGATTATGTGCCGATCGGGAGGATATCTGAGTGTTTGGGATTAATACCTCACCAGGCAGTAATCAAAGTAATATGGAACAACATATATCATCTGACTGTGAAATGTCCTTCCATTCTCTTACCAAAGGACTCAAAACTTTGAGATCTAATATATGGCATCTGAAATTATTCAGAGCATATTCTAATAGGAATATTGCCCCAAAGGGCTTGAGAATAAGGCTCCAACCATTGGTAGGAAGACCGGATGATAAGTTGAATTATGATTTGAAGGAAGCTTTACAAACAGGGTCCATGTTATTTGTGAATGTCCTTTTACAATATTATGAGAGAATGGTAGATGTGAATATTCAGGAGGTCAAAACATTGTGTTGTGACTGCAAAAAATTTGAGTCCTTACCCAAATTTCAGGATAACATTAAGAAGCTATCCAGAGAATTGACAAACCACGAAAAAATTATCAAAGAAAGGAAAATTTAAAAAAATCCATAGAGATTATTCTGACTATCAGAGGGGACGACCCTTTGAGCTTAATCGCTCAGTCAGATTTGCGGATGTTGGTCAGGGGCCCACCTCTGGTCGCCCTAGGAAGAGACCTAGATCCATTCTGAAAAATAGGGATGGGTTCAACAATAGCACATCAGGAGAGGATTCCTCTCTCACAGATCATGATAGCTCAGGGGAGAGGGGATCACCATATAAAAAGAAAACAAACAAAAATATCCCTTTAGAAATGGTTCCAAACACAGAGGAGGTAGGAAACACAAGAAAAGATCCATTAGAACATTCCCTGGAGGGCTTAATCCAGAACTTTCTAACATAAGTAAAGATGAACCATTAAACCAAAATGTTTTAAACTTATCCAATGTACATCTGTCGGGTGATCAATATACTCTTTTGAATAAAGGGCTTAATTTTATACCTGGCTTTTTTTCTAATGAATACCATATAGTTACAGATGTTACTAACTTTTGTCGTAGTCTCAACCTCAAGTTATTTTTTGCAGATGATACATCTCCAAGATCAACTGATTTCAGATTTGGCAAATCTGAGTTCCAGCCCCCCATGAACAAGCATGTGTCAATTTTATGCAGTCAGTATTCAGGGATTTACACTTTCAGAATTATGGACATACTATGCTGAAACACAATTTATCACCACAGGAGAGCACAGCCCTTCAACAATTACGAAACAATCTAAATATAGTGGTATTACCAGCAGATAAGGGCGGTGCTGTGGTTGTACAAAACATGAGTGATTATCTTCAAGAGGGTCTATCCCAACTATCGGACACAACATGTTATATGAATATGGCCATAGACCCAACCCCGAACTTCAAGCATGAAATTGGCTTTTTTTTGTATTTAGCATGTGAAGAGGGCATCATCAGCAAAAAATGTGTTACACAACTTTTGGTCAAGGAGCCCCATAAGCAGATTATGTACTTACTACCCAAGATTCATAAATCAATAACTAAACCTCCGGGAAGATCCATAGTTTCTGGCATTGGATCTTTAACTGAACCCTTGTCTGCCTTCCTAACACAATATCTAAAACCTCTTTTGGGTTTGGTCAGGGCAAGGCTACAGGACACTACAAAGTTTCTGAAAATCATTGAGGATACACAATTGGAGCCGGGTTGGTTAATGTGCTCACTGGATGTCAAAGCCTTGTACACCAGTATACCACATTGGGCTGGGTTACAAGCCCTACAATATTGGTTGGAAAAGGCAGGTTTATACTCACCAGGATTTAATACATTATTAATATGCATGTCAGAACATGTACTCAATAAAAATGTGTTTTATTTTCAAGGTCAATGTTATTGGCAATTACAGGGTACGGCTATGGGAGCATCTTTTGCTCCCATTTATGCCGACCTTTTTATGGCATTTTTTGAGGAGTGCATGATTTATGACATATCTCATAATATATACCTGGTTGAAATGGACATCTGGCACAGGTACCTGGATGATTGTTGGATGGTATGGCATGCGGATGTGGGTTATTTGCATGAATTTGTGGAGTATCTCAATGGCAACATCTGGGGAATTGAATTTTCTATCACTTATGATATGCAGAGTATTAACTTTTTGGATGTAACAATCTCCAGGAATCATGATCACACTCTGGCCACTAAAGTGTTCCGCAAATACCCCCAATACAATACTTTATTGCATGCATCTAGCATGCACCCACGTCATACTATCAGAAACATCCCGGTGTCACAATTTATGCGCATGAAACGCCTGAGTTCCACCCAATCTGATTATGACATTGCTAGCCTAGATTTAAGTCGGAGATTTGCCAGTAGGGGATATAACTTTTCGGATATTAAGAGTGCATGGACACGATCTGCACAGATGAAAAGGAACAGATTATTGGATTATAACATCCCTTCTGGTAACTCCGGAATAACAACCATCAGATTTATCACTACATATGGTAGAAACTACTATGTTATTAGGGACATTGTTAACAGACATTGGAATATACTACTAGCCAATGAACAACTTAGATCTGTTTTAGGTGAGGAATGTCAATTCTCATATAGAAAGGGCAAAACATTGGGTTCCCATCTTTCTCATTACAAACAAATTGGTAGTGGTGGAGCAATCCACAAACAACTTACAATATTGGGACATGAATTATTGGGCACATACCCATGTGGCCACTGTGGATCTTGTAAACAGATCACTAAGTGTCTGCAATTTTCGAGTCGTAACACCAGCAAGGTCTTTGATTGTAAAATCTTTGGAAACTGTAGTAGTGATTGGGTTGTGTACCTGGCATCATGCCATTGTGGGGCATTTTATGTGGGACAGACTTCCAGACCACTCAGGTCACGAATAAATGAACACCGTAGTGACATCAAAAATAAGAGGGAGACTAATGCATTATATCGGCATGTACTAAAACATGCACAAGCACAGTTTAAGTTCATGATTATTGACCGTATTGTGGGTGATCGTAGTCACCCACAAGGGTGGCATGGTATTCTCAATCATAAAGAAAAGTACTGGATAATAACTTTGGGTGCTCTCTTTTCACCTGGTCTTAATGACCACCTTTAACATTTGCCAAGGTTGAGACTACATGGACTTTTGGTAACACCCATCACTCAGACATACAATGGAACATCATTTTGGTATCATCTTTTCCATCTGGTCATTATGATTCCATTCCATAAGAAGCACAAGCGGAGGGATGTACTGATTTTTCACTAAATCCTACATATACAGTCTTTTTGAAGATTCTTTTTGAATATTTTATTATTTTTCTTATATATATATATATATATATATATATATATATATATATATACATATATAGGTGTGTCTACATATACATGTGAGTAGATGCATATATAAAGGGAAGTTGCCGGACAGAATTTTGTATTATGTTTGCTATGAAATATGCACCTTCATAGGTTTGTTTTATTCTTACATTCATCATTATTATGAATTTGGAGGTGCATATTATATTAAGTATAAATATAACTTTCATGGCTCATAATCTGTTATGACATTGGTTATTGATGGCCTTTGGCACTTTAGTCTTTGGGCACTATGTTCCTCTTTTTTAACCTTGTTTTCATATTATGAGTTGGCTTCCACACAATATATTATACATAATTCATGAGGTCTTTCAACACATCCATATGCCTATTGGTTAATGTTTTGTATAAATTTGCATTTTTCATTTTGATAATTTTGATTGTTTGTTCCACACTGAAGAAGGCACTAAGTTGCCAAAACCGGTCTGTTTTTTTGTAATAAAAAGTCTGATTATTCACTATCTGGTATTTGGCTGCATATTTGACTGCTAACATTGCTGGCCAATTTTGTTTCTTCATCCCTGATGCACAAGCATCTTCTGGGTTCCCTGGCTATCCTGATGTATAGATAGATGTCCTGGAGATCTTTGAGCATATCCAGTCTACTTTCTTGCCAGCAAGAAGAACAGAATGCACTATAACATTCTAGAACTTTGTTTCTCCTATGTATTGATTTAAGCTCCATAGATTTAATATGGCTTGAGAGCCTTTGCCTTCCTTGACATCAAAAAGTGTCTTGAATAAATTCTGTATCACTTCTAGTCTGGTGGGACCTCCTAAATGTTTCTTTTCAACAAAAGGATTGCTACTTTTAACTCGGACACTTTTTGTGAGGGGAGTGGACACCTGGAATTGAGAAAGCTAGCCTTGGTGGAGATTTAAAGGAAAGTCTGTTGCCTCTGGATAACCATGTACTTGATGCACTTGTCCTGAATGGACAGCTGCACTGGATAGTTCAGGGGATTCAACCCCTGGATGCCTCCAGAGGTAGACAGTTGGGCAAATCTACAGGGTTTAGGGATTCTATAGTTGTCTTCGCAAGGGAAGGCTGTTTAATTCCTGGTTTTATGGACCACCTCTGTCTCTAGGGTAGCACCTGTTCTGAAAACTACCATGGCTATGTTTGTCTCTAGGGTAGCACCTGTTCTGAAAACTACCATGGCTATGTTGGTTCCTATCAGAAAGATACTTGAATGGTAGTTGTTGGCTCTTTTTAAACCACAGGTTATCCCTGGTTACACAAACATGTTTTCTGAGAAGAGGCGAATGTCACTCCAAACACGGCCAACATTTTGTCCCTTTGCCTTTTTTTTCATAAAAGAGGCTGAAACAAGGATAAGCCACTAAAATGGGCAATCGTGAGTGGTGCCTTAAAGCTAACTGCAAAATAACAGTGTCTGAGCAAGGTGTGTCAGCATATAGTGATGCCTGACCTAACTGCTCTGGACACTGCATTCACTGCATTATGCTGTAGCCTCATATAATAAGAAGTTATGTACCTACCATAACGTTCCATGTTAGTTGTCTTCATCTCGTCTTCTTTCTTGCTGTTTGGGATCAGAGCCGATCCTCGGCTCCGACTCGGCCATCATCAATAGCTCGAGAGCTGTTTACTGGCTCGAGGCTACCCCTTATCTCATGATGCCTAGTGACAGCTACCCAGATCTCGTTTGAAATAGGTAATCCCAGACATAATATGAGAGAAACCAGTTAACAAAAAACTGGTTGTTCCATACATCCTAAACAACTAGAATAGGTTAGGAAGACCTAGGCAGAAGAGTAACAATAAAGAATACTCAGCCAGTGAAGAAGGACTCCTCTTGATCCACTAGGACGGGAGGACGGAGGAAGGGACGCAAGAAAGAAGGCGAGATGAAGTCAACTAACATGGAACGTTATGGTAGGTACATAACTTCTTAATGTTAAGTTGTCTATCTCGCCTTCATTCTTGCTGTTTGGGACAGCGTCCCTAGCACCTAACATTCTGGGTGGCTCAGTGGAACAGACTCTTCAGAACAGTGAAACCAAAGTCAGCTCTGCTCCGGGAGACCATATCCACCTTGTAATGAGAAATAAATGTATGAGGATTTGCCCACGTGGCAGCTGCATAAATGGAATCCATGGGCAACCTAGACTGAAAAGCTATGGAGGCGGCTAATGCCCTAGTAGAATGACCTTTTGGTTTAGTTGGTAACTCTTTATTCCTTAACTGGTAAATAAAAGTAATAGTGTGAGACAACCATCTGGATAAGATCACCTTGGAAACTGGGAGACCTTGTTTGTTTAAGGCATAAGAAAGGAATAATTGGTCTGACTTTCTTATTTCTTTAGTTCTATGTAGGTAAAAACGCAATTGTCTATGAACGTCCAATTGGTGAAGCTTGTACTCTGCCTTGTTGCTATGATTTGGGAAGAACACAGGGAGATATAGATTGATTTAAATTATTTTCTGAGCAGACTTTAGGAAGAAACGAAGGATTAGTCCTCAGAGCAACTCTGTCCTTGTGAAACATCAGGTAGGGAGGACGAACACACAGTGCTTGAAGGTCTGAGACATGCCTAGCTGAAGTGATAGCAACCAGAAAGAGTGTCTTCCAAGACAGAAACTTGATGGAGCAGGATGCTGCTGGTTCAAAAGGAGGCAGAATTAAGGAAGTTAGGACTAAATTAAGGTCCCAAGGAGGAGGGGGATCTCTCACTGGAGGTCTAAGAAGAGATGTTCCTCTCAAAAAAAGCTTTACAGAGCTTATGAGACATGATGTTAGAATTTGTCAAACCGATATGAAAATTAGAAATGGCCGCTAATTGTACCCTAATCGTAGTGGAAGCAGCCCCTGAGTGAAAAAGTTGTGCTAGGAATTCCAGAATTTCATGGACTGGGGCTGAGAAGGGAGCCACATTCCTAGACTCTGCCCAACAAGAAAAACATTTACATTTGCTAGCATAAGTTTTTGTCGTTGCAGACTTATGAGAGGAAACGATAATCTCGCAGACTGCTGGGGAAATGCTGGGAAGCCTGGCTAAGGTTGGAAGTGGAGCAACCAAGTTGTGATCTGGAGAGTTTGGAGGGATTGATGCAACCCGCCTGATTGATGAATCAGGAGATCTGGAATCGGGTCCAGAGTCCAGGGCTGATCGAGAAGGTAATGGTGCAGGAAAGGGAACCATATCTGTCAAGGCAAGTAGGGGGCAATGAGGATCATTTTGCAACCCAACGATTTTGCTTTCTGTATGAGTTTCGGTATCAGGGGAAATGGAGGAAAGGCATAAAGAAGTCCCTGAGGCCAATCGTGGACTAGAGCGTCTCTGGGTATGTGACCTGGAAGCGGAAGAAGAGAGAAGTAGTTGCTGCATTTGCTGTTGAAAGGGGTGTCAAAAAGATCACAGCAAGGCTGTCCCCATTTGCGGAAGATAAGATCAGCAACTTCCTGATTCAGAGACCACTCGTGAGGCATAAGGATAGCTCTGCTGAGCCTGTCCGCTATGATGTTGGACCTCCCAGGGATGTGCGTCGCAATCAGAAAACGTTGGGAGGAAATCGCCCACTGCCAAAGTCTGAGTGCTTCTCAACACAGGGAGTAGGATCTGGTTCCGCCCTGCTTGTTGATGTACCACACCACTGACATGTTGTCTGTTTGAATTGCAATGGTCTCAGAAGGAAGAGAGTCTTGAAGGGCTTGCAACGCTAGGAGCACGGCTCTCATTTCTAGGACATTTATGTGCAGATGGTAATCATGAGGTTGCCAAGTGCCTTGGACTGTCCTGCCCAGATAATGCCCCCCCCCCATTCTATCAGGGAGGTGTCTGTAGTCACTGTGGCTACCGGAGGGGGCTGTATGAAAGGTCTGCCCTGAGTCACTAGTGGGGAGACCATCCACCAAGAAAGTTGCCTTTTGCATGCCTCCGTGATCAGGATCATGTGAGTCATGGGTAGCTCCTGGAAAGACCACTGCGTGAAAAGAAGCCACTGAAGAATTCTCATGTGGAAATGCGCTAATGGAAGTAGAAGAATGGCAGCTGCCATGGAGCCCAGAGTTTGAAGGACATACCTGACTTGGATCCTTTTGCTCTGCATTGGGATTTGCACTTGTTGATGAATTGTGGACACTCTTTCCAGTGGTAACCTTGTGAACATTTCCTTTGTGTTTAATTCTGCTCCTATGTAAGTGATAGATTGACAGGGCAACAAGGCAGATTTTTCAAAATTTATTGTAATACCTAGCTGGGTGCAAAATAAGATTGTATAATCCCACGCTTGTAAGAGTTGATGCCTGGTGGTAGCAGTGAGGTGCCAGTCATCTAGATATGGAAACACCTGGAATCCTTGACGTCTCAGGTGAGCCATGACCACTGCCGTACATTTGGTGAACACCCTGGGGGGCTGTGGTGAGACCAAAGGGCAGAGCTCTGAACTGGTAATGACTGCCCCCCACCCGAAAGTGAAGAAATCTCCTGGAGCATCTACACATCATGATATGGTAGTACGCATCCTGAAGATCTATCGAGCACATCCAATTGTACTGACCCAGGAAGGGTAGAATGGACTGTAGCGTGACCATCCGAAACTTTGTTCTTTGTACAGATTTGTTTAGTCTGCTGAGATCCAGAATCGGTCTCCAGTCCCCTGTCTTTTTTGGTACCAAAAAGAACCTTGAGTATGTTCCGGATCCGTGCTGGTCTGTGGGGACTTCCTGAATGGCTCTTTTTTCTAGCAGTTTTGAAACTTCTATTACTGCTTGCTCCTTCAAATTGGGTGGAACATCTGGAAGGGCCTTCTCTGACTGTAAGGGGGATTGATGGAAGGGGATTTTGTAACCACCGGATATAATGGACAGCACCCATCTGTTTCTTGTTAAATTTTGCCAGGCTTTTGGGTACAACAAAAGTCTTCCCCTGACTGCCTCCAGAGGTGAGCAGCCGGGCAACCCTTCAGGGATGCTGGAAGGGCTTGTCAGAGAAGGATTCTCAGTTGCCCTGGTTCTGCAGACCCCCTCTGCCACGAGGGCAGCATCTATTATTGTTGTTTCCCCCTCTGCCTCTGGAGGAAAAATCACTACGTGTGTCAGGCAAGGCTCCCTGAGATTTACGGAACCACATCTTCCCACTCTTCTGACCCTTGGGGTAAGGTCTAGAGGGAGTGGAAAAACGGACTCTCACGGCAGAGAGAGTCTTGCCTTTTTGCTCACACCTAGTCAACGTGTCTTTCACCTGTGGCCCAAAGAGAAAGGGGCCATCAAAGGGGGTATTGGTGAAGGACACTCGAAAGGGTTCCGTAAAGTGACGCAGCCGCATCCAAGCATGCCTCCTGAGGGCCACACCCGTGCCCGCGGCTCTACTCACTCCATCGGCTGCATAGGAAATGAGCCTCATGGAGGAGTTAACTACAGAATTAAGAGTCGCTAGCTGGGAAGCTACTTTGGCTTGTACTCCCTCAGCTGTAGGATCTTGAAGGGTATCTCCAAGCTCTTTAAGGAGATCCCTTTGAAGGTGAGTAAAATGACATAGATAGTTCAGGGACCTCATGGAGAAGGTCGCTGAAGCAAACATTAGCTTTCCGTACCTGTCCATTATCCTAGACTCCTTGTTAGGGGGATGAACAGATGAAGAGGTCTCTGCTAACTCTTTTTTGGTGGCTGCTGCTACCACCATGACATCAACGGGCACACCTTTAGAAAGGAATTGCTTATCCTGGGGGGGGCTGTAATAAATTTACCAGGTCTCCTCAGAGTTGGTTCCACTGTGTCCAGAGCTGACCAAGCCTTTCAAACCACTACAGACATAAGTGGGTCGAAAGGAGGAGAAACCCAGAAGGTGAAAGGTCGGGAACCAAAAGCGTTCAGGAATACAAACTCATCCTCGGTAGGGGCTAGGGGATTCCAGTTCCCTCTCTGCCTAAGCATTTCCAGGATGTCCGAAAAGGAAACATCTTCAGAGGGGGATCTCAGGGACCCTTCCGATTCATCTAAGTCTGTATCAGAAGTGACAGACTCAGGGGAGTCAATGTGCTTCCTCTTGCACTTCTTCCAAGGGGGCTCCTCTGAGTGATCAAGGGGAGGCCTCTGAAAAAGAGGAAACACCCAATGGGGTGTCCTGGGGCATCGGTTCCCTATGCCTGGGGTCTGGAGGAGGAGCAGAGGTTGGCACAGACACTACGGGGGACAGACACAATGGGGGACAGAGCCGGTGGGGCTGGTAGTGGAGCTGTCTCGGGGGACAGAACACTCCGCATGACCTCAAAAGCGTCCCTGCCTTGAGGCAGAGAAAGCTCCGGTTCTGAAGAAATAGGAATTTTTTTAAATAGTGTGGGAAGAAATAGCCAGGGAATTGTTATGGCTAGGCTTGTATAGGCCCTAAGGCTGATAGCCTAGTACCATCCTATGAACCTTTCTCCGCGCCAAGGGGGACGGCTCCGAGGCCGATGTTGGAGCCGAGCTCACCTGCGCCGATGCACCGAGAGGGAGAATGGGGTTGGACAAGAGTTCAATGCCACTCGCCCCCTTGGAGCCGACGAGGGAATCCTGGTATCCAGACTCCTCGATCGAAGGGACTATCGAGGTAATTGGAGCCGAAGTCGGAACCGAAGGAGAGATGGTGATTGGAGCCGACGGTGCCACTACTCGAACCCCAACGAACTCCGGCTCCGAACTCAATGGAGTTGGAGGAGGAACAGAAGAGGAGGTGGATGGAGCTGATACCTGTTGAGGAGGGCTAGACAATAATTTGCTAGTGCCTGTGATTTAAGCAACCTACTTACTACTCTCTCCACATCATGATCCGACAGCCTAGAGGATCGAGAGGAGTCTGATGAATGTTGGCTACGTTCACTTTGCAATAATGGAGACCGAGGAGCCGAATGAACTGACTCTAATGAAGGGGACCTCAGCCTCTTATGGCTCTGAGACGGCTCCGAAACATCCAATGGAGCCGACAGAGGGGTTGTATTGTCGGTGCCAGCCAGAACCGACATACTCGGCAAATCCTGTACAGGAGTCGGCTCCGAAGGTGGAGCCGACGGTTTAGTGGATTTTGGAGATTTCACTGGATGGGAACTCTTTGCCGGTGAATCCTGAGGCTTTAACAGACCCCTAAGGATCAATTTGTTCTTACGCTCCTGCAGGACCCATGGACTAAAGGCATGGCAAATAGAACAAGAGTCCTGCAGATGAACAGCACCCAAACAATAAATGCAGCTAGTGTGCCCATCTGTCAGAGACGTTTTCGGACAGCATGAGTCACACTTTTTAAATCCAGATACTTTAGCTTCTTTAGATATGACCCAACTACAAAAAAACTAAGTACCACAAGGTAAACACAGACAGACAAATAAGTACTATTCTAAACAAGATACACCTATAAAAATACAATCTCTGTCTTTTTTTTTTTTTTTTTTAAAGATAGCAAAACAGGAAAGGAAAGCCTCTAAGTTAAACGGCTATCCTAGGGAGAGGGGGAGGGGGGAGAACTCTCTAACTTAAATGAGTTCTAAATAAAAGGGAAACTAAGAGAAATGAAGTATTTCAACAACATGTACAGAATAAAACTAAGAACAGTAAAATATCTATTAGTTTAAAGAGTCTAAGAGAATATTTTTACACAAAAAATTGAAAAATACAAGCCTGAGCCAGAAAATGACACACCTCGCAGCTGACTGGGTAGCTGTCGCTAGGCATCATAGGATAAGGGGTAGCCTCGAGCCAGTAAACAGCTCTCGAGCTATTGAAGATGGCCGAGTCGGTGCCGAGGATCGGCTCCGATCCCAAACAGCAAGAATGAAGGCGAGATAGACAACTTAACATCACTTATTCACAATGACTATGGAAGACACCTGGGAGGCTAATTTTCTAAGCAGAGTCCAATGAGGCAACTTGTTTAGTGTTTCTAATGTTATCTCTGCTAAACTGTGCTGAACCATTTTTCTAGGTAAAGGGTCATGAACAACATAAACCTCAAGTTGGGATAATCTCCAACATGCTGAAGAGAGGATACTTTGACCCAGGGAGCTTTGGTCATAGGAGAAGCCCTACCTCACTCCTTGGAATTCCTTACCTCTATATCTGCTTTCTTTTCTGTCTCATTTTTTTCAGAGCATAGCCCATACTGGCACTGGAAGAGAGCAAATCTTCTAATACCAAATTATTTTCTTCTACTGTAATGTAAGGGGCCACATTTATGACAAATATCACGTTAACCTGCAAATAATCCATCCCAGACACACAATGCAAACTGTGCACGTGTGTGTGTGTGTGTGTGTGTGTGTGTGTGTGTGTGTGTGTGTGTGTCTGTCTGTCCTGTGGGGGACTTTTGCACCTAAACTTGGAGCACTTTTTAATATTTGGGGCTATGTCCATGCTTTTACTAATCAGACAAAAATAAAAGGCATCAGATGAAGAAAACTGCAATGGACTAAATCATCTATCAACTCAAATACATTTCAACAACCCTGTCTACAGCAAACTGTTGCTTACCTCAAAACAATGTCTAGACTGGAGAGGACTAAATCAATCAGCTAAGTAAATAATATACCAGTCAACTGCTTCCAAAATTAGACAGAAAGGCAAAAATCTGAGTTGGTTTCAATAGATTTCATGGATACTGAAGCCATGAACTTTAAATTGTTTATTGGAGATTTGCCAGTCAAGATGTATGCATTTTTTTAAATCACCTTTATCTTTTTATAGAGAAGCTATTATACAAACATAACAAAAAAATCTGTTTCATATCCACGCCTTTATTTAAAAAAACAAATTAACAACTTCCATGATTTACAACACAATCCAGAGCCAATCTGATAAGTGCCACCCTGACCCTACTTTGACTTGCACTGATGTGTCCCCCCAATTATTACTATTAAAATGTTTTATGTACAAGAATATTTAAGAAAATAATTTTGAATATCATATATATACATATATATATATATATATATATATATATACACACACACACACATATATATATGTATATATGTATGTATGTATATATATATATATATATATATATATGTATGTATATATATATATATATATATATATATATATATATATATATATGTATATACATACACGCACCTTCTAATTTTACTACTTATAATATTCCAGGAAGGTTACTTCCTCAGTGCAATCCCTCCAGTGTTGACCAGTTATTCTAAATAATAAAAAATAAAACAGTTGCTAGTCATTCAATATCCTTCCATTCATACCATTCAACTTGCTCTTTTTTTAAATAAATACCAATAAAAATAAACTGTAACAGTTTAACATCAGAAGTCCTTACAATCACCAAGCAGCTAGTATTAACATTTTGTATATTATATAGTCCCATCAATGTATTACTTTTCAAATAATAAAACAGCATAATATAATACAGAACATGATGTGATACAATTCAGCTAGAGAAGGACAGCCCACCCCTAGCCTCTATCAACCACTATTTCAGTTAGGTATGCTATACCATAATTTGATAATCCCATATTAGTTTAGCCCCCACATTATAGGTTCACAGGTTTATAGATGTTTACTAGGCTAATGACCACAAGGGCCTTTTTAACTCTAGCCATGCATCCCAAATCTCTGACACCTTTAGGTACCCTTGGTAAGTGTAAGCAAGGGGTTGGGAGATGAAACATTTACAAGCAAGGGCCTGGGAGATGAACCATTTACAGGTTGCCTGTGCCTGTTAGAGACATAGGTGCCAAGCCAGGGATGAATTTTGTGTTCTCCATCAATTTGCCCAAGTTACACTTGAACTGAGTTAGGGAAGAACTCTGCTTCACATCAGTGTGGGCTATGGTAGTCTCTGAAATACACACCTGTCTCTCCAGCAGGTTCTATTTATATCACAGGCAAGGTTTAAGTCTTTAGAAAGGATAATTCTGGTGCTGTTTATTTTGCTGACACGCAGGAGATCCAACAAATTGGGGTCTGACAATGCCCTGTATGCCAGACATAGATCTCTCAACAGCCTGTAGGAGACAGAATACAGGGATAGGATGTTGAGGTGGTCTGCACAGGACATTTTACTTACACCCTGCATTCTCTTACTGAGGAATCTCTGTGGATGCTCCAATAGTTGGATATGCCTGGTTAGGTAAATACCAAAGGGGGCACTTGTACTCAAAGATAGGTCTGATGAATGCCAAATACAGTGGAATAAAGACTTCCTTGGACCTAGATGTCATACCTTTGTTTATAAGTCGCACAACATAGAATGATTTCCTCACTACTGTAGACATGTGATGGTCAAAGACGAGATTACTGTGTGTACCTTCAAATCCCTGACTACTGGGTCAACTCTAATTAGTGGGTTGTCAGTATGATAGTTACCAGGGTGGATGACTTCTGGAAGGATACTACTGTGCATTTCTTGGCATTTAGTTTCAGTCCGTGGCTCTGACACCAGTAGTTTGTCTGTGTCAGTCCTTCCTGGAGAACATTTGTGTCAGTGTGGGGTTCAATGACAGCTCCTAATTTGCAATCATCTGCAAATTTAGTCAGCCAGAGGCCAATGACATTGGCCTTGACTTCAGAGAAGTAAATGCCAAAAAGGAGTGGTCTAAGGATTGACCTCGAGGGACTCCACTTGTGACTGACCTCTTTGCAGAGGTGGACTCCCCAATTTTAACTTCCTGGGTCCTGTCTGTGAGCCAGCTGGCTATCCACCGGGTGACATACGGGTTTGTATCTAACATCTTGAGTTTGTCAACAATGCCCAAGTGGTGTACTGTGTCAGATGCCTTGGCCAGGTCCAGGTAGGCAGTGTGAACCATTTTGTCCTCATACACTGCTTTGGTGACCTCAAAGAAGTCCACCAGGTTGAGTAGGCATGACCTACCCTTGACAAAACCAAACTGGGTTGGGTCCAGTGTTTGGAGGTTTAGTATGTCATTACTGATCATTTCCACGATGATTCTTTCCATGGCTTTGCATATAACACTAGTGAGACTTGTGGGTCTGTAGTTTCCAGGGTCTGCAGATGGCCCACCTTTGTGCAGAGGGATGACTGTTGCCTTTCTCCATTTACGAGGCAAGGAATCTGTTTAGAGGCTACATTTAAATAACAATTCTAGAGGGCATGATAGGTCATGTTTCATACTATTTAGAAGGCATCCTTGGATATTGTCTGGGCCCAATGATGCAGGGTTCTTGGCCTTAAACATTAAGGACCTGTTCCCTAGTGATAGCAGGGGAGTTATATTTGATGGTATTTCCTGAGGGAAGGTTGAAGGAGAGAGAGGGGTAAAGTTGGACCTGAATTTGTCGGCCAGTAGGTTTGCTACATCTTCTGACTCAGTATAGGTGGCTCCATTTACAATGAGCCTGCACACAATTGTGTATTGCACTTGAGGTTTCAGGCATAGCTAAAGAATGTCTTGTGGTTAGCACTGGCCTCAGAAGTCAAATTTACCTCAAATTTGGCTTTGGTAGTCTTTATTTGTCCTCTGAGTTGTTTGTTTAGTTTGATGAGAGTGCTTTTATCCTGCTGAGTGCTGCACCTCCTAATTTTTGCCATGACTTTCTTCCTTCTGTTGTACAGCCTACTGATTTTGTGATTCCACCAGGGTGGCTTGTTTTGAGTTAGATCTGTACTTCTTCCTGGTTTGTACAGCTGCCTCAGTGCAGCTATTAATATGCTTGTATAGAGTTTCTGTGAACAGTTCTGTATATGCAGCAGTGTTCTCAGGGTTTATGGGGGCTTCAAATTTTTCCAGGTTATCACTTAATAGCAGGACGTTAGCCTTAGAGTAGTTCCTGAATATTCCAAGGCCAGCTTGGGGGGGGGGGGGTTTATTTTTACTTTAAAGGAGACCATTTTGTGATCTGACCTTATCAGAGAAGACATTACACTAGGGGTGTGCAGCACTCTCCCGTATTAGTGAGGACCAGATTCAGTATGGCTGCATCCCTGGTTGGTGTACTGACAATCTCATCCAGGGAGTTTGTGTTTACAAAATCCAGGAATCTCTGTGTCTGTACGTTTGGTGTTGTATAGGATTCCCAGTTAGTAGTCTGGTAATTAAAGTCACGCATGAATATGGTATTGAGCTGGATGGTGAGTGTTTCCAATATGTTTAAATACATGGCATGGGTCACCTGGGTTAGAGGGGAGACCTACAGCTCGCAAGGAAATGGTATTAGATTCTGCCTATGGTAATTTGAACATGGAGTAGCTCAAGTGCATTTATTTTTTATGTAAATTGAGACACCACCATCTTTAACCTCTGTCTCTGGAATAATTGGTCTAAATGTGCAGAAGGCATTATAACCTTGTACTGTCGGTGTGCCCTCTGCAGCTTTAAACCATGTCTCAGTGACAGCACAGATGTCAGCATTCTCTAGGGTGAGGAGAGCTTCTAGGGAGTGGAGTTTTTTGTTTAGTCTCCTAGAATTGAGCAGTAATGCCTTTAGATTTTCTTGGTTTTGATTTGCTATGTCACAAGTATTTTCAGTTTGACAATGCCTAAAAAAGCACTGGGGAAGACAATGTTTTAGCTAATATTTGAAAGCCTAGAAGGGAGAGGTGCAGACCATCCCCAGCCAAGCAATGTGGTCTGTTGACCAACTCCTTCTATGCTGACAAATACTGCACCCCCTTAGAACGACACCAGAAACTAAGCCAATTATTAAAGACATTCATCTTTTGTTTGTACTGTGGCATCATCCTTGGAGAAGGTAAAATGCTGATCAATGCTAGGCTCATACCAGCTTGATACACATATTCCAAGAGCTCCATGATGTTGCTCTTCATATAGTTTAGGGATGTACATATCTCAGGTCATTTACACCCACATGGATTATGAACGAGTCATTCTGGTACTTGTGGTCCAATGACCCAAGTGCACGTGTAATGTGGTGGATCCTATACCCTGATAAGCAACTGACCGTGACATTCTCCTTACTCATCCTGGTGAGAGGGACATCAGTGTGTCTCACAATGCAGTCTCCAATGAACAGAATGTTGGACTGTGTGGTGGCTTGCCCTATGGGCTTAAAAGTAGAGGCTCCATGATATGTGACTGCATGTGTTGATGTGGGTGTTGTTTTAAAAGAGTGCATTTGGGACTGCTAAGGGTGTTTGTTATGTGTACTTCACCTAGGAGGTCTTTGGGGTTTAGGAAAGTTACATTTAAGTGCCTCAGCATATGTGGGATCTATATGTGTACTTTGAATTGTTTGCAATGAGTGCAGCATTTGTACTACTGACAACCTTATTGGCATTAGGAGCACTTCTACATGACATCTTTGCCTCTAGTGGTATTGTGTAAATACATCTCTCACATACCATTTTGGTTTGTTTGAGAATTAACTGGTTGTCAGTAAATATGACGCAATTTCTATATTGCCTCAGGATGCCCATATCCACCAAGTTGGTAACAGAGATAGTGGGAAAGTTTATATCCATGGCAACAGACCCTTTTTACTGATTAGACAGTTGGAGTGAGAATGCATCAGGAGTATCCAGTTTGCAACTCAATTTTTTCTACATGGGGTCGGGTTGTCATGTCAACTGTAACCATTTCTCATGATTCAGTGTCATTCTCCTTCAATCTTCAAAAGGTATGCTTAACTGTCACAGGTGTTCTCTCGCATAATCCAGTCATCTGTTTGCTAGATGCCCACAAAGAACTCACCTTTCCTTAGAAACAACTTATGCAAAACAGTTTCCTTAATATTTTACACAATCTAGGCATGTCCTATAAGTCTAACCTGTTATGGATAAGTTAACACCAAGTCAGGGGTCTTCCCTCTCATGGTCAGCAGACAAACAATCATATAAAGCAGGTTATTCCCCAGCATGTGTCAATGTTTACTATCCAGCAAACTAGACAGCCAGTCTTCAATGCAAACAAAACAACTTAAGTTCACAAATACTGACAGTCTGTGTTTCCTTACAAAATTTTCTGATGCAGATCCAATAAAGTCAATTGTAAATTCAAGCATGAACTCAAATGCCAAGCCAGTGGTTGCTTTCCTCCATGAGGGGAAACTAATCTTATTAAACGGATGGACTAACACTCACTACATTATGTCACATAGTCACAATACCCAATCAAAGATGAATTTTACAGATGAGATCATCTTTAACCAGTTAGGGAACAAATATTAATACTCATCCCTGCAAATCCCATTTACAAACCCCTTTAGTTATCACAATAAAACTTATAGGGCACTCACTTTATATATACCAGCATCTACTTGCAACCAAAACAGTATATCCAAACTGGGACAAAGAAACCACAAATATCCCTAAGTAATACCAGATATTAACCAACGAAACTGCACCAATAAAATCATCATCTCATTTAATCCAAGACAGAAGGCTCCCCTCCTCAACCATGACAAATGAAACCTAAATAACACTTATTAATAATCAACTTTATATGATATAGACAAGAAAAAATATTTTTACTCTAGTATTCAACAGCTACTTTATCTATAAAAAGGCATACAAAGCAATGTACAGAATCAATGTATGATGGAAAATAAAAAACGGGAGGAAACAGAGGACACAGACACTAAATTAGCGCTTTTGTTCTATTAATGAAAATCTAGAACTTCCCTTGGTTTATTAGTTTTGTTACAAGGTTTTGTTGTTGTACGTAAGTAAAATTTTCATTCTATTTTTCATATAGCTCAGTTATTTCCTTGAGATCAAACTTACCTGAGGCACCGCTTTCTTTGAATAGTATCTTGTTCTGGAAAATTCACATTATCGTCTACAGTCAAAGAGGTGGGAACATCCTGCAAAACTGCCCATTGATACTATTTCAACAGTAAACAAAAGCCAGCTAGAAGGAAAAATATCTTCAAGGACAACAGGTATGCTACATGAAACCACAGTTACCTTTTCTTATATTTTCACATCACCTCTCCAAATGACACATTTAAAGTAATTATTTCCATTGAAAATTCATTGTAAAAAATGCACCAGCTGCATCACAAAACACCATTTACTTACCAGGACTCCAAAGCCAAGACACTTTCTGTATACCTACCATAACTGGAAATGGATCACAACTGAATGAGGACAAAAAACTAACAGTACCAAGGTTACACACAAATTCTGTGTGCAATGACTTAACTTAAAACTATCAAAAGAAATAACACAACCAATAACTGAAATTATCAGCAATATATTCCTAACACCTGAACCAGAAAACACAAACACTCTCTAACTTGGCTTTATCTTTCAACTCATCCAGTCATTCAACAAAAGTTGCCAACTTCATTACAAGTTCAATATCCAAATCTGGTCAATGTCTTTTTTTCTTTCAACTTCAGTATCACATTGTATCAGGCTGATATAAAGTAAAACATCCTCTGTAACATAAAAGTTCAAAAATGTCAACTACTTTGATAATTTTCCAATTTAACTGCCCTACTTCATTTGTAGATTTATTCAGACACCTCAGCTGCTGCCATAACTGCCATGCGATCCACTTCATCATGGACAGAAATGGAGCACATTTGTGATTCTAGCAGAGAACTATCAGGAAAAAATTATTACAAAGTAGCTGAATGAAAATTAATACTTAAACTACAGCTAACTAAAATTACTAGGTCTTAAGAAGCAAATGCATTTTAGCATTAACAAATCATTTATACAAAAAATAACTATTAACAGACAGCTTAATCATGTTAATGTGGAACAGTTGAAGATGCTTTTCCACAGGAAGCACTACAGGATCTCCTCAAGATGTATAGCTATGATGACTTACAGAGGATCCTAAGAATTAAATGCAGCTCAGTGCTGAATATCACATTACTCCCCCTTCTACACAGGAAGTTTAGGTCATTGCATTCTCGGTGACAAAAAGTTTCTACTTCTGAGTAATACAATTTTGTTTTGTTACTTCTGATGCAATAACAGCTTAGTAAACATATATTCAAACATAATAACAGTTCATTAAACATGTATTCTGCACATGTGCTACATTCCTTATCATGAATAGAAGTCATCTGCCACCCCAATGGAAAACAGGTAAAATGCATAAAATCCTATTAGAGAGACTGGTGCATTCTAATGACCATCTATGTCTACTAAAGGTCCTTATCAATACAGACATGTATTTCTGAAATAGTTGATATTTTTTTAGTAAAATGTTTTAGACAACAAATTTGAATATTTGACTATAAATTTTAGTTAAACTGTCCTTTTACACGCAGAGGTAATGGAAGACATAAGCTGAACTTCAGAATGCCAATTCACGAACACCTGAGTACCAGTTTGCAAACACAATATATTTATATATATTTATGATTTTACTATTTTGCTTTCATGAATAAAGGAATATGAGGGTTTGTTGTGAACTGAATCTAAAGATAACGGCAACAGAAATGTTGTGACATTACACTAATCTGAAAGACAGAATATGGGCTCTGTTTTCACTGTATTCCTAAAACACAAAAAACAACAGTTTCAGCTCCATTCTCACACAAATTGAATAATATGCCCACTCTGCCATAGCACACATCAATTTTACATGTAGATCTCTACATACATCTATTTGGATTTTTTTACATGTAGATCTCTACATACATCTATTTGGACTACCTCTGAAAAGCTGGATAAATCAATGCTTAACTGTAATCAAACGGCAACTGTGGCTAACTACAGTCATACACATTCTGCCCTTCAGCATCAAATACATCCATATTCTGAAAAAGAACCTACGCGATTTTTTTTTACAGCAAAGTGAGACTATTGCCCAAAGTTGTGCATTTCAACATGATGCAATCAGATAGTTCCCTTCCCTGAAAATGCATACCAATGATTATTTTAATAGTGATCAAGTGACAGTAGCATTCTTTGCCTTCAGATTCTTCAAACGACAGATTCAAACTTCTTTGAAAACTGTTTGAAATTCAGAAAGCACACAGCTGTACGCTAACAATGAATTCTATTATTCACATATTTGACACACCACCTCCTATTTTGCATCCTCAGGTTAAATTATGTCATTTAAGGCCAAAAATAGATCCTGGTTTAACTTTTTGCTAAGCCAAGTTTCAGTGATGAACAAAACATCTCAACAATTGTCTACTTCCAGTTTGTTCTTCAAACTTTTGACATTAGTCAGTAAGCATGTCAAGTTTGCTATTGTTAGTCCACTATCTATCCATGGGATTGCCCTAAAACGTCTTCTTTTAATCTAGTGGCTGAGATGTAGTTTATCCTTGCAAATGCAGTTATAATCAGATTTAGCCTCAAATTGCAAGACTATTACCTTCACACACACAAGAACTAGCAACTAACAAGGCTGCAGGATAAACTTCCAAAATTAATCATACCAGTCCAAAACAAAGTTTTATGATTAATTTTGGAAGTTTATCCTGCAGCTTTGTTAGTTGTCAGTTTTTTTGTGTGATAGTTGTTTTGTTTTTCCTCAATGGACTACTCTTCTTTTGCTTAAGAATATCACCTTCGCCAAACTTTAAACACTCCTTTCAAATAAATTTTGAAAACAATCTAGCTTATACCTTACTTCCACCATTCAATCTAGGGGGCGAAAAATGTCACAAAACAGTAACTAGAAGTAATATGCTTGAGTGACTTTGACCATGTCGCTCATTGCCTTAGAAAAGGTCTTATTATTAGTCCTGGGCACATCATAAATTCAACCCCTTTGTTTCCAGCTATCATGGTTTATCACTGCAACTCCCCCTTTCCAACTTACTTTAGCCATCACTTAAAGATCCATCAAAAGAAATAGGCCTCAAAGACTGGAATCCCATCCCATCAGAAATTAGAAATCTGTTTCCACCTGTTTTATTTAGTCAAGAACCTGCTTTGCCACCTAAAAGAAATAGATCAGTGTCACTACCTTTATTACCTTGGCTGACCTCTCAACATACAAGCAACTCCTCTTGCTTATCCTTACTAACATATTATACTTGGCAATTTACCTTTCTTCTTTCCTTTTGCTTGTTCTTTACAATTCACATTTATTTTAAAGCATATTTATTTTCAGTTTAAAATTATCTCCTCTCATCATGTATTATTTAGATGTTTATTAACTCTCCTGGATGATTGATTGTTCTAATATCTACTTCTCAGACATGATTCAATGTATTACTTGAAGGTGCAAACACAAGGAGCTGTCAACTTTTACACACCACATCACTGCTGTAATTTAGATAAGCGACAGCATTGCTTTGGACTCTATGTGTAACATTGTTTACTTAGAAACTTTGCAATCTTTGTGAATGATAATGTAATCTTGTGAATTATCTAATAAGACTCCTACCAACCTCTTCCAAGATGGGTGCACACTGATCAACAGCTTAACTTTGCCTCTCCCAGTGTGAAAAAAGAAACTTGAGAGGTGAGGGTTAGTAATTCTGCCAGTTTTAGCACTGCCTGGGTACCAACACAGAAAAGAAACTTAGCCTGAAAGAAAGAAAATAGGAAAAAGTGAAGAGAAAACACGGAGTGGACAGAATCCTGTAGGTGTTCAGCAAAAAGCAGTTTTAAACTCCAACAAGAAATAGCTTTCAGTAATTTACAGGAAAAAATAAATGTGCTCAGACCTGATTAAAATAAATGTAACACTGAAGGCTTATATCAACTCAAATATTAAAAGGCTGGAAAAATTTAATTTCTCTAAGCTGTCTAAAATTTCTATAAATATTATATGATTGTCAAATAACTTGTATCGATTCTTAAATAATGTATTTATATTATCACTAATTTATTATAGTTATTTAAACTGCAGATGTTTTTGTTTTATTTCTGAAGATAGTAAAATTATTGTTCTTAAAATGTTTTGTAATAATCTGGAGCTTTTCTACCCGGGCCTCCACTGAAAATGGAATAATTAACAGTCTGACTTTCCTATTAATCAAATGTCAATCAATCAATCAATAAATAAATATGTGGCATTAATGTTTGAAATGAAACAAAAAAGAAACAAAGTAACTGTAAAGCAATTGTTGTTCTTAACGATATTTGTATAAAACATTTCATTACATAAATTCCATGTTATATAGTAAATTATTTTCAGTAATTGTTATGTATAATAGTAAAGTAAACAAGTACATCTTTTCTTGTTTAATTTAAAGAAATGTAGGCAGTACAATATAAAAACAGAGGAAAGGCTACACAAAAGCATTTTTAAGTTAATATGCTGCAAATTTGGGCTGTTGGGTGGGGGATGTGGTGTAAAAATGCAATGATTATAATATATGTAGAAATTAGATTTTTCTCTTATTTTTGCATAGGTGAATGTTTGGATTAATGTCCTTGGTTTAATCTAATAACAATAGCGTGTGGGCTTTAAAAATAAGGGAACACTTTGAATCTAATTAAAATATTCATTTAAGAAATAAATCTTCAGTGTGAGTTGAGAAGTCTACAGCTGAGGGCAGCTGTACATTGTCCTTATGTTTCCATGGAGATAAGCTGAGTACAGGCAGAGGCAATAAATCTCAAGAGCTCTGGGCATTGTTTACTGAGGGAGTTGTAAAATGAAAAGGTACAAAAGCAAGCAGCTAATTAACAAAGTTCAAAATTATTTGAAGAGAATAAGAGACAGCAACTTTCCTGGTACCTAAATACTTCAATGCATTTACTAGAGCAGTCTATAATTTAGTTTTATTTAAAGATAGCCAGTACACTTTTTCTTAAGGATAAAAATTATTGTTTTCTGAAAGCATACAAGTTGTTTTTCATAACTGGGAGTGGAATAAAGATACAGATACAAGAACAGACAGTAATTAGTGTAAGTAGGGGTACAGGCTGTAACATGCAGCTTTGCATGCATAACATTAATTATATGTTAGGTAATGCCGGTGGATACAACTATAGATTTGGAACAGCTGTTCCTATCAGGAGGGTTAAACTTCATTATACGAAGATATACATAGTTCTGTGTGTTTGCTTTAAGTTAATAGGTTCTGGGGGTAGGTTTGTTTTTTTTTGTTTGAGGGTTTTCAGTAAAACAAAAAGTCTTATAATGTGTGACATAGGTTCAAAAGGAGATGACAAGAAACAACTGGATAAAAGATCAACCTGCCAAACATTAGTGGGTGCATGTAACAAAAGCTGGAAGTGGACATTTTAAAAAAGCTAACATATTTAATAGATGGGAATAATAACTTCTTATCACAATGGCTACACTATCCTTATTATTCTGCAACATGAAGGGCCTCATGGGTATAGACAAAAAAGTAAGAATATTAAATTATATTAAGAAATGCACAGTGCAAATAGCAATGCTACAGGAGACACATCTGGAAAGAAATGAGCATGTGAATTTGATAAAGAAAGGATTTCAAGATGGATATTCAGCAGAATATCAGGGACAAAGGAAAATGGGATTAATTATTCTAATTGCTAGAGGAGGGCCAATAGTGTTAGAAGAGAAAAAAAGATAATAATTGTACATTTGTGGTAGTAAGGGGCTATCGACAATGGAAGATAATTACGCAGACATACATTATATTCGACCTAAAACTTCTATTGCCATGCTTAACAAAATTTTGGGAGAAATACTCAGCTTTCAGCAGGGAACACTACTTACAGGTGGGGAATGGAAATTGATTTGCAACACTGAGGATGTACCTATGGGACCTACAGGGAAAATATAACGAAAGAGGGTAGATTTTTGAAGAATTTATGAAAACATTTGGTATGGAAGGCATGACTTCAGTAGTAGGTACACTGAGAGAACGTGCATATTATTCCCTTAAGTCTAATAACTGGGAAAGACTAAGCAGAAATTATATTTCACAGGAACATGTGCATTAAATTGAAAGCTTTGATGCATATCCAATAACTGTTTCAGATCACGTGCCAACAACAACCAAGATACAAATACAGGGTAATGAAGAAATAATGAGACACTGGTATGTCCGCACTTACCAGTTAAAAAAAAGAGAGGAACTGAAGGAATGAGTAATGGAAATTATTCAAGTGTTATCAGGAAAAACAGAAATCTCTTCAAATCTCATAGACAGTGAGTGTGATAAAATGAAAGTGGAGCTTAAAAACAGGGTATAAATAAAAGAAAAAAAAATATGGTTAAGAAGTAGAATTAATTATTTAATGGGGCTGACAAAGGTAAAATAGTGCAGAATAATAGGAATCTCACAGAATGAGGCACAACAGCAGACTGCCACACAGGAAGTAAGGTAGTATCTTGGTAATATAAGAGTGGTACAGGATATGTACAAGGGTAGTGTGACAGAGGTGAGGTCTGCAGTGGGAGTAATGGATGCGTTTAAGGTGGAGGTGGATCAGCTCTGAGCCCTTTCTTATTTGCAATGGTGATAGACAGGTTGACAGACGAGATCAGACAGGAGTCTCCGTGGACTATGATGTTTGCAGATGACACTGTGATTTGTAGTGAGAGAGTAGGGAACCGGTGGAGGAGACCCTGGAGAGATGGAGATATGCTTTAGAGAAAAGAGGAATGAAGGTCAGCAGGACTAAGACAGAATATATGTGTGTGAATGAGAGGAAGGACAGAGAAATTGTGAGGATGCAAGGAGTAGAGGTGGCGAAGGTGGATGAGTTTAAATACTTAGGATCAATAGTTCAGAGTAATGGTAAGTGTGGAAGAGAGGTGAAAAAGAGAGTACAGGCAGGATGGAGTGGGTGGAGAAGAGTATCAGGAGTGATTTGTGACAGACGAGTACCAGTAAGAGTGAAAGGGAAGGTCTACAAAAGGGTAGTGAGACCAGCTATGTTATATGGGTTGGAGACAGTGGCACTGTCAAAAAGGCAAGAGTTTGAGCTGGATGTGGCAGAGTTAAAGATGTTAAGATTTGCACTAGGTGTGACGAGGGTGGACAGGATTAGGAATAAGTATATTAGAGGGTCAGCCCAGATTGGAAGGTTTGGAGACAAAGCCAGAGAGGCAAGATTACGTTGGTTTGGACATGTGCTGAGGAGGGATGCTGAGTATATTGGGAAAAAGATGCTAAGGATGAAGCTACCAGGCAACAGGAACAGAGGAAGGCCCAAGATAACGTTTATGGATGTGGTGAGAGAGGACATGCAGGTGGTTGGTGTGACAGAGCAAGATGCAGAGGACAGGAAGAAATGGAAACAGATGATCCGCTGTGGCGATCCCTAACGGGAACAGCCGAAAGAAGATGACTATGCATGAGTTTAGAAAGATTACTGTTAAGAACTGTTTTTTTTTATAATAACTCCAGAGCACAAAAACTTTTAGCCCATAATAAAAACATTAACCAGAAGTTCTGCAGAGGTATTAAGAGATATTTTGGAAATTTTATGAAAATTTGTATAAAGCAGAGAAATGTGGAAATGAAGAAACAGCACAAATGGAAATTTTTATGGAAGACTTAAATATACCAATGTTAAAGGAAGACCAGGTTCAACAATTAACAGTTAAGACAGGAAGGATGAGATAAAAATGGTGTTATGTAATCTATCTGCAGAAAAGTCACCAGGAATAGATGTATTCCTGTTGAAGTATAGAAGCTAGGAGGGAAAAAAGTGATAAAGATCTGGAAGGTTTTATTTTAAAAGGAGGGGAAACACCTACATCCTGGAAAAAAAGCTATGGTAGCTGGAATACCTAAAGAAAGCAAAGACCCATCAGACCTACTTCATATAGCCCCATTTCAATTTTAACCATGATTATAGCTAAATGAATGGCAAAGGTGTTGCCAAAATTGATAGATATGGAGTATGGCCATGGATGCATTTGCATTTCTTGATACAATAATAAGGTTAATTAAGAGGATATATGAGAGATCAGAGGCAAAAACTGAAGTGGAAAGGCTCCTTTCCAACAAGTTGTGTCTAAACAGAGGAACTAGGCATGGTTTTTATACAGTCATTGACTATGAAAATGACAATGGACTCAGAAATTCAAGGATATAATTGGTATGCCAAGCAGGAATATCTGGCTTTATTTGCAGACAATATTATTTTGTACCTGATAAAACCAGAAAAAAAACAGCTCAGTGTAGTGAAACATTTTGAGACCGTTTCAAGTTACTCTGGGATATAAAATCAGTGAAGATAAAACAAAGGATATAGCTGTAAACTATGTATCTACACACATGAATTGGTTCAGCGATACTCATATTTATGGGGGCACAATAAAATTAAGTATTTAGGAGTAAAGATTAGAAAGGATTCTGTTAAGCAGCTAAGGATATGTGGAAAGAGACTAAACAAAAGATAATTCAAAAACTGAGAATCTGGAAGCTCTAGTTTATGGATGCAGATAGCAAGATACAAGCAGTAAAATGTTTTTAGTCCCTTTAGTTTTATATACACGTCAGGCATATTTTTATCAACCAAAGGAGTTGTGGACAATAATTAATAAAGAGTTTATTTTTATTTTATTTTATATTTCTTTACCGGGATTGACCGACTGGACACGTGTCCATTTTCAACGGAGGCCTGGAGAGAAAAGCTCCACATAGTCGAACATACAAAAGGTTACACAAGAAGTTAGAAAACAATTAGAATATATAAAAAAGTGGTAATATACCTTATGTACGTTGGTTTAGAAGTGTTCCTTAGTAGGGACTCACAGTTCTCATGGACAAAGACAGTTACAAGTAAGATTGTAACTCACAGTTAATCCCTATTAGGGACTCACAGTTCTCATGGACAGACGCAATTACAAGTATGATTGGATACACAGCATGGTGATGGAGTTAGATGTTATGATAATTACTGATTATGCTACTGTTTTATAACTTAATCTGGGTTGGTACATGGGCATAGCCTGTTCAATTTGAGATACTGTTTGAGGTTTTTTTTTTTTTTTTTTTTGTAGAGACTTTTGGAGGATTGTAGGGTTATATAGTTTGGCAAGGCATTCCAGGTTTTGCCAATAAAGCTGGTGAACACGGATTCACCAGCTGAGTTATTAGCTTTGTGGGTTTGGACTAGTAATTTGTTGGCTGACCCTAGGGATTTCAGGTTGCTATATGGCTTAATAATATTATAAGACAGGGTGTATCTTTAGGGTGGTACAGAACTTTGTGCGCTATTAACAGTTGATTGAATTGAATTAAGCTGGGCAGTTCTAGCCATTCTAGTTGTTTCAGGTTCTGGTAGTGATGGGTTCTATAGGTGGAGCCAGTGGCGAATCTGGCAATATGGTTGTAGCTATAAGACAGCTTACTTAGTTCGGTTTTATTGAGGTTTGAGAGTACAGGTGAGGCATATAAAAGAGTAGAGAGTAGGTGTGATCGGGCGATTTCAGTCCTAGCCAGTGGGGTTAAGAGTGTCTTGTTTCTATACAGTGATCCAAGCTTCTTATTGATGGTTTGTACGGTTTTGTTGACCTGTAGGTCAAATTTGAGATTATTGTCTATGATAACCCCTAGAAGTTTAGTGTGTTGATCTGGGGAGATAGTGGTGCCACTGTTAGACGTGACAGAGAATGAAAGTGTGGCAGATCTACTAGTGGGGGTGAAGAGTAGAGGTTTAGTTTTATTGGGGTTCAGTAGTAGGCGTTGGTTGGCGAGCCAGTTATCAATAGTATTAAATGTATTTTGGGTTAAGATTTGTAGTTTGGATGGGAGGTGGCTGAACAGATGAGAGTGGAATTATCTGCATATTGAATACAGGTAGCTTTAGGGATAGCAGTGTGAAGATTACTGATAAAACTAGAGAAGAGTAGTGGGCCTAGTATGGAGCCTTGAGGGACACCAAGTGTGAGAAGTAGATGACTGGAGAGTTTGCCCTGCCATAGTACCGCCTGTTGTCTACCAGTTAGGTAGGACTGGAACCACTGGATAGTGTGCGTGTTGAGGGAAATGGATTTTAGATAAAGAATGAGAAGTTCATGGCTGACCATGTCAAAGGCCTTTGATAGGTCAAGGAAGAGGGCGGAGGTTAGCCTGTTGTCATTTCTGTTATTGTTTATGGCATTAGTAAATGAAAGGAGGGCTGAGGTGGTGCTGTGGTATGGCCTGAAGCCATGCTGGGAGTTGGATAGTAAGTTATTCTGTGTAAGGTATTGCATTAGTTGCTTGTGTACACATTTCTCCATTATTTTGGCTAGTGGGGAAATAATGGCAATGGGTCTATAGTTGGACATGTCTATTGAGCTACCACCTTTATGGAGTGGGATGACGTGGGATATTTTCCAGACGGAGGGGATAGCATTTTCAGATAAGGTTCTGTTGATAAGGGTAGATATGGGATATGTAATGGCATCTGCAGCTATTTGTAGGTACTCTGCAGGGAGGAGGTTAGCAGCGAGGGTGGTAGGTTTTAGTTTTTTTAGGAGAATTTTGATAAAACTAGTCGATATTGGTTGGAGGCTAAATTCTGGATGATTTATGGATAAATTAGGCATGTGGTTTACGTTTGTGGACATTAGGTGATTTGCTAGGGATTGGATTGTTTCGGTGAAAAAGTTATTATAAGCGCTAATTATGATCTCTGGGGAACTATGGGTATGGTTAGCCGGGGTTGGGGTGGTAGAATGTCTTGGATGAAGTAGCTGATTTAAGCCTGCCCAGAAGTTTTGGGGGGTTGTTTTGGTGTTTTTGTAGGAGATTATGGTAGAAGCTTTTTTTTATCCAGTAAAATAGATTTTTTTGTGTCATTCCTGAGTTGACGATATTTTAGATGGTCAAGTGGGGCTTTGGTTGTTCTCCAGCTGGCCCAGGCTCTGTTTCTAGCTTTGATTTTAGATTTGGTTTCTTTTGTGAGCTATGGTGCTGTGTTTGATCTAGATTTTATTGTACGTGCTGGAGCATGGGAATCAAGGATACTTAGGAATTTAGTGTTAAAGTGAGCTACAGCCTCTTCTAATGGTAGATTTTTTAGTTTTGACCAGTCAACTGTTTGTAGTTTGTTTAGGAATATTGCAGTGTCAAGGTTTTTTCTGTTTCTCACTGTTTTATATTTGGTCTGGTGAGGGTTTCCTACCTTATGTTTTATGATATAAGTTAGAAAATGGTTGCTAAGGTTGTCAGGGAGAGTGCCAGCAGTATACAGTTGGTGTTGGTTGTTAACTAGGATCCAGTCCAGGATGCTTTCCCTTTTGGTCGGTTTGTTTATCCTAGTGGGAGAGGTTATGGTCTGTTTAAATCCAGATAAGTTTACAGGAGTGAGGGGGGGGGGGGTTCAGAGAAGAAGGGGGTGCTAGTCGGTGTTAAAGTCACCAAGAACTATGGTATCTTGGGGATAACCAGTACAGGATATCCTCTAGGGTATTTAAGTTGTTGCCTGGTGGAATGTATTCACAGACGATGTTATTGAGTTGAAGGAATTTATCTGAGAAAAGAGGGCAAGGATCAAGTGGGTAAGTGGAGGTTTCCAATAGGACAGGGTGGTTTGAGATTACATTATTTGACTGATAATCTTTGAGCTATACTGTTAAGACTTATATATATATATATATATATATATATATAAAACACAAGCAGAAAGCTATAATTCACAGTAAAAAGGAAAGGTGATGAAGCAGAGGAGAAATCCAAGAAATACAGAGAGAGAGGAATTTTTAATGCAGATCCTTACAGAGAATAATAACAGCCATACAGAATATTATATTCCTAAAGTACCAGAAAGTGTTCCTTGAGATCGGAGAAAGGAGATTTTGCTTATGAGGATGACTGCAATCAGGGATACAGAGACTAGGCAAGAGGGGGATATAATTTACTGGAGAAAACTGGCAAAAGAATGAATTGAGGTATTGGGAGCAAACAACTAGCAAGGAAAAGGTAATGGAATGGGAAGAGCCAAGAAGGCATTTGGACTGCAGACTTGAGACTGCCCTCTCTATCAGGGACTGATATCAGTATATAGGCAAAGACAAAGGGAAATGGAAATCCTTAGTGAAAGGTCTGCTAAGGTAGAGTTTTTAGCTGAATCTAGGATAGAAGCTGCTGTTAAAAAATAATTAGTACAGCATATAAAATATTGCACCATAACTATAGGAACCAATCAAAAGAGTTGGAAAAAAACGGGAAGAGTGGCTGGATAAGCAATGCATAAGGAAACAATGGCAGAACTATAAACCCATACATGCTGAGGCACTTAACTGTAACCTTCCTAAACCCCACAGACCTCCTAGATGAAGTACACATAACAAATACCCTCAGCAGCCCTGAATGCACTCTTTCAGTACAACACCCACATCAACACATACAGCCACATCTCAAGAAGCCTCTACTTCAAAGCCCCTAAGGCAAGCCACCACACAATCCAACATTCTGGTCATTGGAAACTCCATTGTGAGACACGATATCCCTATCGCCAAGCTGAGTAAGGAGAAAGTCATGGACAGCTGCTTAGCAGGGTCCAGGATCCATCACATAACGCACACACACAGGGTCACTGGACCACAAGTACCAGTATGACTCAGTCATAGTCCATGTGAGTGTAAACTACCTAAGATGCACCTTCCTAGACTATATGAAGAGACAAATCATGGATGTCTCAGAATATCCATCCCAGGCTAGTATGAGCCTAACATTGAACAGCACTTTACCTTCATCAAGGAGGATGCCATAATACAAACTGCAGATGACCGAGTTTAATAATTGGCTTAGTTTCTGGTGTCATTCTAAGAGGATGCAATATTTGTCAGAATGGAAGGTGATGGTCAACAGACCACACTGCTTTGCCCAAGATGGTCTGCACCTCTCCTTTCTAGGCCTTTGAATATTAGCTAAAACATCATCCTCCTCCACTGTGCCTTTTTTAGGCAATGCCAAACTGAATGTATTTCCGACATAGCAAATCAAAACCAAGAAAATCTAAAGGTGTTACTGCTCAATACTAGGAGTTTTAACAAGAAACTCCACTCTCTACAAGCTGTGATCACCCTACATAATGGTAATGTCTGTGCAGTCACTGAGACAAGGATTAAAGCCAAGGACAGCACACTGGCAGTGCAAGGCTATAATGCCTTCCACACAATTAGACCAGTTACTACACAGACAGGGACTAAAGGTGGAGGTGTCTTGATTTACATCAAAAATAAATACAAGTCAAGGCTGGTCAAACAAGGCAATGCACTTAAGCTTCTCCATATTCAAATCACCATAGGCAAAATCACATACCACTTCTTTGCAAGCTACAGGTCTCCCTCTATGAGCCAGGAAACCCTTAACATGGAAGCACTCACCATCCAATCCAATACCAAATTCATGCGCAACTTTAATTACCTCTCTATTAACTTGGAATCATGTATGACATCAAAGTGCAGGCAGAAATTCCTGGATTTTGTCAACACAAACTCTCTGACCAGACTGTCAATATACCGGCCAGGGGAGCAAATATACTGGATCTGGTTCTCACTAATATGGGAAATTGCTTCACTCCCCCTAGTAAGAGCAGACCACAAAATGATCTCCTTTGAAATAAAAATAAAGCCCAGAAGTTCAGCTAACCCCGGAATGTTCAGGAACTACTCTATGGCTAACTTCCTACTATTAAGTGATAACCTGGCAAAATTTCAAGCCCTCATAAACCCCCAAAATACTGCTGCCTATGCAGAACTGTTTACAGAAACCATATACAAACATGTTAGTAGCTGCACACAAGCAGCTGTGCCCACAGGGAAGAAGTACAAAACTCACTCAAAAAACAAGCCACCCTAATGGAATCACATCAATAGGCTGTATAAGAGAAGGAAGAAACTCATGGCGAAAATTAGGAGGCGTAGCACCCAGCAGGATAAAAGCAATCTCATCAAACTCAGAGAACAAATAAAGTCTACCAAAGCCAAATTTGAAGTAAATTTGGCCTCCCAGGCCAAGGACAACCACAAAGCATTCCTTAGCTATGTCTGCAACCTCAAAGGCATTGCCAATTGTGTGTAGAGCTCACTGTTAATGCAGCCACCTATACTGAGACAGAAAATACAGCAAACCTACCAGAAGACAACTTCAGCTCTAACTTTACCCTTCCCTTCCATTGTACTGTGCGCATTCATTACACCTATCATCAAATACAGTGTCCCCTTTTATATGTACCTAACCAAGTACATCCAACACCTGGAATGTCTACAGAGGTTCCTCACTAAAAGAGTAAAGGGTGTACATAACAGGTCTTATGCAGACTGTATTAAACACTATCCCTGTATTCAGTCTCCTACAAGCTGTTGAGAGGGAGATCTATGCCTGGTATACACGGTATTGTCAGGCACCACCCTGATGGATCTCCTGCATATTCGCAAAGCAAACAGCACTAGAATTACCTGAAAACACTTAAATCTTGCCAGTGATACAAATAGCACCTGTTAGACAGACAGGTATGCATCCCAGAGACTACCCCTTCTGTGGAAAATGTTCACCATCTATGTGAAGCAGAGCTCCTCTCTAACTTAGTTCAAGTATAACTAGGACCACTGGATGAGGATCATGAAATTCATCCTTGGTTTGGCACATATGTCTCTAATGCACACAGGCAGCCTGTAAATGGTTAATTTCCCAGCCTCGTTCCTGTTTATGCTTCATCTCCCAAGCCCCTGTTTACAGTTATCAAGGGTATCAGAACTTGTCAGAGATTTGGGGGTGCATGACTAGGCTTAAAAAGGCCCTTGTGGTCGTTAGCCTATTACACACCTATGATTATACCTCTCAGCCTCTTACAATAAGAAATCAGGGCAAAGACTAAAATAATGGAGGAACAAAGACCCAAAAATAGGGACAGATTTTAAATATTGTTCTTATAAACTTAGAAAGTTGCTAGAGTAACAGAAGTTGTATTACCATGCATATTCTGGAGGATATGAAGTTTTAAACTCAAATGTAGGTTATTATTTAGTGACTTCAATTCTAAGTGATTTTCCAGAAAACCACAAATTTTATGAAGAGACCAAAAATATGAGGCAAAAAAAATGGACATTCTGTGAAAATCTGGACAGTTGAGAGGTATACATGAACCTATGAACCTCAGACAGTGCAAAGACTGGCACTTTACAGACTTCATGTGCAGTATAATAGGAATTCATTAACAAACTAAAGTATAACACAATCTTTTAAGCTTTAACACTTAGCTGGAATTCTTACTATATTATAATAAAATGGTCAAAATATTTAAATCCTTACTGACAAACAGAAATACTTCCGCACATTAAGACAGCAACACCACCCTGAAAATACAGTCACATATATGAAAAGCTTAATAACCAGAACATCCTTTCCTGAGACAAACTCTTCCATTCAGATAATACATTAAATAAATGTTAAACAGCAGAGATGCAACTTTTGTTTAATTAAAATAAAACCAAGAAATATAGACTGCAGAAGCTGAAAAAAAAAAAAGATGAAGAAAATGCCATTGTTTACCTTGTCTATCATGTCTGGGCGATTTGTAGCTGCTAAGATGGTCACATCACTGAGCTGTTCTATTCCATCCATTTCAGTCAATAACTGGGCCAACACTCGGTCACCAACATTACTGCTGTCTGAGGAGCTAACAAAAAACATGATTTTAGTAACACTGCTGCTCCTATAGTCAACGAAAATAACTTACCTTATCACATGCTTCGTGACTAGTTTGAATACTCTCTACACAGCACATTGTTTATGTAAGATACTACCGTTTACTTTATGTTTCCTTCCTTTCTCATTAAGAATGTCTCAAGAGAATTAAACTGTCTCATCAGCAACAATGCATTATTTAAAAACAAGAAAATATTACATTATTTCTAAATCAGAGCTAATCAAGCAGTCATAAAAATAATGCCATCAAAAAATAACAATTATAGGTATTCAGGTCAACATTTATAGGGCGTGCTCATCTTTGACAACTTGTATATAGTTTCATAATTAATTATGATAAAAATTGCATTCAGCCACTCTTATTTTACTATCTTGTATAAGAATCAAATATACTGAAGTTCAAGCCCCGTATAGTACAACTACATCTCAGATTAAAGCACGACTAATACACTGTTTTGCAATTTTAATGACTAATGTCTTGTAAAACTATAAACTTCTACAATTGTCTGAAAAAAATGATAACGTTTATGTACTGTTAGTTATGTTACTGGTTGCTTAATTACCAATAGTTTCATCAAAGTTGGTCTTAGTGGGACCAACCAACCAAATTAAATTTTCAAGACTTTAAAATTATAGTTTACCATAATGTATTCTTTTTTGCTGATTATTACTTCTAAAACTGGAATAAATTTGACTGTACTCAAACTGTTACAATGCTTTTACCTTTATTACAACAGAGATCATGGCTGTTATACCCATCTGACAGAATACCCAGGTAATCTGCATATGGCCACATAAACTGAATAATGCCTTCTGTCTTGTGAATGCCCACAAACTCTTTGACCCATGCTGACCTCCTAGACTGAATACCTGAAAAAACTTGTACTAGGCACAAAACTGAGGCTTTGGCATATCAATGCCGAGCAAACATTTGTATGATTAGGTCTATAGTATAGAGAGATTAGCTGGCTTCAAAAAGTATGCCAAACTGTTACCCAATTAATTATGTATAGATCAACATTTAGTTTATGTAAATTCTCAGTAAGAGGCATGTGTGAGACTGAATCAAAGGTCTCTGTTATATCCAAATAAAATGAATGAACAGATCTTTCATCCAAAGCTGCAAATTCTGCCAACCGTTTTCAGTATACAAGATCTTCTGCTTACAAACCCAAAATGCCTGTGTTCAGCTAAATCAAACAATCCAGCATTGTTAACAATTAGAGAAGTTGCAAACTGCAAAAGATAGGTATGTGTGTAATTACTTAGGTCAGAAGTGCTACCACCTGTACAGACAGGTTTAATGATCACCTCCCTCCATAGAACTGGAAGATAACAAGCCAGACGTGAGTAATTGGGTCTACTTTGTTTCACTGAAAGCTCATTTCACTGAATTTAAATTCACCCTGACCAAATCGCTGAAAGCTCAAATTACTGGAAACTCATTTCACCAAATCTCATTTCACTGAAGTGAAGTACTCACACTGTGTAGAGTACTGTAAGGCAAGTGAAATATATATGTCCTTTTCCCTACTGTGGTGCAATCCTGGAGTTAGTATATATAGTTAGGGGGGATGTGGGGGGCATAGTCCCCCACCCAGGTTGGTTTTATATTATATTTCACCGAAAGCTTCAAACAATACATTTTAAACTATAGACAAGCATACTTGCACCACCAATGACTAACTCTTTCCAGAAGACAATATATACCCAAACTAAGTGGGGGTTATGCCCCCCAACTATATATACTAACTCCAGGATTGCTCTACAGGGATTGCTCTGGGGAAAAGGCCATATACCTTTTACTTGCCTTACAGTACTCTACACAGCACCAGTACTTCACTTCAGTGAAATGAGATTCGGTGAAATGAGTTTTCAGTAATTTGAGCTTTCAACGATTTGGTCAGGGTAAATTGAAATTCAGTGAAATGAGCTTTCAGTGAAACAAAGTAGACCCAGGTGATTATAGGATTATTGGAGATTACTAGGCTCATGGCTGTAGAGCCTTTTTAAGCCTAGCCATTCATGTCCCAACTTTCAAAATTATCACTACTCACAAACTAGAACAGCTTTTGTATACAGCTGTGCCTTAGGGCATCTACAGACTGCCCCTGCCCAAAAGGGACACAAGTGACAAGTCAAGGGTGAATTTGTGACTTCTCATCCATTGATCCAAACTATGTCTGAATAGACTTAGGGATGAGCTCTGCTTCACATGAATGGGGAGTCTGATCCAAAGAAGGGGCAAACTCTGAGATACATACCTGTTCCTCCAACATATTTTATGTCACATTCAAGGATTAGATCCTTATTTTAGGTAATTCTAGTACTGTTTGTTTTGTGAATGTATAGCAGATTCATCAGGGCTGGATCAGAGAATGCCTTGTAGGTTAGGCATAGCACGACCCTCAGTAGTCTATAGAGACTGAGTACGGGGACAGGCTTTAAGTGGTCCACATAGGCCATATTATTTATACCTTGCACTGTTTTAGCAAGGAACCTCTGTGGCTGCTCCAGCTGTTGGAAATTCTTAGTCAGATACTTGCCGAAAGATGCACTATACCTGATTATTAGTCTAATGAGGGCTAAGTATAGTGATACTATAAAGTACAGTTTTGTACCTACCATAAATGTAGATATTTGAGTGTATACACTGCTGCAGTCATTACACTGGGTTATCCTGCCATCAGGCGGTTCCCCAGTCGGCCTGAGTTCCAAAGTCTTGGTCCGGTGTCGGTTGCTGTCATCTCCTCCCTGACGTCAGTGCGACAGAGGTATATAAGATGCAGCCGACACCATTTTCTTCAGTTTTTCTTGCCCCAGATGTCAGGTGCCCCCAAATAGGTAGGCAATTCAAATTGTTAATAAAACATACATAAGAAAAATAAACAACAACTTTCAGCTACCAGCAAATACTTCCCATAGGTAGTAAAGGGTAGAAGACATAGGTACGTACCAGCAAGTAAGAGAGGAAGGAGGGAGGGTAACCTGGACTGCAGCAGTGTATACACTCGAACATCTACATTTATGGTAGGTACAAAACTGTACTATGTTCATCTTGTTACACTGTTGCAGTCATTACACTTGGGTAGAATCCCAAAGCTGAGGTAGGGTGGCTGGTTCTATAAGGCATTAGGGGTGGCTATAAGGCCCTGCAGCACTGCAGTGGCGAAGCCAGCTCTGGATTTAGAGTATAGAGGCGGATGGTAATGCTTGGTGAAGGTATGTACAGAACTCCAAGTTGCTGCTTCCAAAATATCCTTGGTAGGTACTCCTCTGAGGTAGGCAGTTGAAGTGGCTGTTGCCCTGGTGGAGTGAGATTTAATGCTGCTAGGTACAGGTTTCCCATGGTGTGTACAGCAGAAACATATACAATGTCCTATCCATTTTGAAATAGTCTGTTTTGAAATGGCTTTTCCCTGTGCTCCTGCAGCATATGCTACCAATAATTGCTCAGATTTTCTGAAAGCTTTGGTTTTGTCCAAGTAGACGCGTAGCTGCCTGTGAATGTCCAAAGACTGCAGTAGTCCCTCCCCTTTATTCTGTGGTTTTGGATAAAAAGTTGGCAAGTGAATAGTTTGGTTTAGAGCCACATTGGATACCACCTTTGGCATAAATGTAGGGTTAGTTCTTAAAGACACCCTGTCCCTGGTGGAAAATGAGGAAAGGTTCCACTGCCATTAGTAACTGTAATTCTGAAACTCTTCATGCTGATGTTATTGCCAGGAGCAGAGCAGTTTTCCAAGAGACATATTTTAATTCTGCTGTGTTAGCTGGCTCAAAAGGAGGTAAAGTTAATTTTTCCAAAACAAAGTTGAGGTCCCAAGTTGGAGTAGGTGCTCTACAGGGCGGTCTTATGTTTTTGTCCCCTCTGAGGTACTGTCTTAGTAAAGGATTAGAGAAAATTGGTGGATCCGTGTTGTAATGAGCAGAGATGTGGATCTTGATAGATGAGAAGGAGAGGCCTTTGTCCAGCATCTCAGTTAAATATTGTAGTATCTGAGGAATGTTTGGGACAAGAGGGTCAAGGCTGTGAGCTTGGTTCCAGGCACAGAATCTCTTCCATTTATCCGAATAGGCTTTCCTGGTATTAGGCCTTCTGGCCTCCAGAATGACATCCATAACAGCTTTGGAGAGAGGCATTGCTTGCTTGACTAAGGAATCTTCCATGCAGCTAGGTTTACGGTCTTTAGCTGGCTAAACAGCAGATGTGGGATTTGAGGCAAAATCCAGGGTGGTCCTTGTGCTAAGTTCTTTAAGATTGGGTACCAGTGCAGGCATGGCCAGTCTGGTGCAATCAGGATCATCTTTGGCTCTTCTTGCCTGGCTTTTATGAGTACTTTTGGCAGGAGAGGTAGTGGTGGGAAAGCGTATACTTGTAGTTTTTTCCAGCTGAATGAGAGGGCATCCACTTTCCATGCTTGTGGATTGTAACTCCTTGTGCAGAATTTCTGTAGCTGGCACTTCATTGGGGATGCAAACAGATCTATGTCCAGGCTCCACCATTTCTGTGTTATCATTCTGAATATTTGTGGATTCAATTCCCATTTGTGGGGATCCATGATGTTTCTGCTTAAGTCGTCTGCCACTGTGTTTTTCTCTCCTGCCAGGAATTGTGCTTGCAGATGAACTAGATAGTTTACAGCTGTGTTCCACAAGGTCATGGCTTGCCTGCATAGGGGATAAGAATGAGTGCCCCCTTGCTTGTTTATGTACCACATAACTGTGGTGTTGTATGTCTTTAGTAGTAGTTGTCCTGGATGCAGCAGGTCCTTGAAAGCTATAAGGGCATTTTGTACTGCTAGCATCTCTTTTTGATTGATGTGAAGATGCCTTTGTTCTGCGGGCCACTTGCCCTGAATACATTTGCCTGCCATGTGTGCTCCCCATGCGTAATCCGATGCATCTGTTGTCAGTGTTTGCCTGGCTGTGGGTTGAGTAAAAGGCTGTCCCTTGTTGAGGTGACAAGCTTGAGCCCACCATTGAAACTCCTGTTGAAGGCAAGGAATTAGTGATATAACTGTTTCCAAACTTTGACAGTGTTGAGACCATACATTCTTTAGGTACCATTGTAGTTTCCTCATATGCAGTCTGGCATATGGAATTAGTAGTATGCAAGATGCCATGTAACCCAAGGCCTGCAGAATTTTTCTTGCAGGGAGTTGGGTCTTTGTTGCCATCAATTGAAAGTATTGAGTCAGTTGTCCTTGCTTGTCTGGTGTGAGATAAGCCATCTGGGCCATTGTGTTCAAGCTGGCACCCAGGAATATTATCTCTTGTGAGGGCACTAGTTTTGATTTATTTTCGTTTACTGTGTACCCCAGGCAACTTAATAACTTTTTTACAAACGCCAGATGCTTTAGAAGAATGTCCTTGCTCTCTGCTTGAATCAGGCAGTCGTCCAGGTACGGATAAATGTGAATTCCTTTCTGTCTGCAAACTGCAATTACTGGTGCCAGGCACTTTGTGAAGACCCTGGGCGCAGTAGATAAGCCAAAGGGCAATGCAGAGAATTGATAGTGCATTGAACCAGCTATGAATCTGAGGTATATTCTGCAGTTTTGTCTGATAGGGACATGCAGGTATGCCTCCTTGAGGTCCAAGGTCATGAGTCAAGCTTTCTTGCCCAGCATGGGAAGAAGCTGCCGTAGTGTCAACATTTTGAATTTCGGAACATCCAGGTAAGTGTTTAGAGAAGAAAGATCCAGAATGGGCCTCCAGGCTTTGTCCTTTCTGGGAACCAGAAAGAGTCTTGAGTAAAATCCTTGTCCTTGCTCCTGTGGTGGTACCTTTTGAATAGCTCTCATATCCAGGAGTTCTGTAATTTGTTTTTGAGCCTCTGCCCATTGATTTGGAGGCAGATTTAGCATTCCTTTTAACCTTGGCAGAGTGTGAAAGTGGAACCTGTAACCTTGAAATACAATGTTGAGAACCCATTTGTCTTTGGTGATCATATGCCAATTGTGATAGAAAAGTGCCAGTTTTCCTCCCAAGAGGACTGCCAAGAGAGAGTTGTTTGGCAGCTGTAGTGTGAAGTCATTGGGGCTGCTTTTTATATGGTTGGGGCCTGTCTTCCCCTTCTTTCTGGCCTGATGAAACCCATTGTCGAGGCCTGTAAGGACCTTGTGGTTGACCTCTACCTCTTGGACGTCTGTATCTTCCCCTTTGAGGTCTGTCTGTAACTGGAAAGGACCAATTCTTAGTTGGCCAATTTCTGCTAAATCTAGGAGGCTGAACCTGTAAGAAATCCTTCACCGTTTGCATAGATTTTGCCTTATCCTCCATTTTCTTTAATACCTCTTCTGCCTTAACTCCAAATAACACATCCTGCTGCAAAGGTGCATCCAATAATTTTGCTTTAACATGATCTGGTAACGTATGTTCTTTTAACCAAGCATGTCTTCTAATGACAGAGCCTGTAACTGCTGCTCTACAGGAGGCCTCTAAAGAATCAAAACCACATTGCAAAGTATGTTTTCCCACTTGTTCAGCTGCATGCAATAAATCCTGCATTTCTTTAAAATTAGGAGGATCTGAATCTGGAAGCATTTTTTGTTTCAACTGAGACAGTAAAAATTGCTGATATTTTAGCATGTGAAACTGGCAATTTTAGGCTCTCATTGCTAAAGTTGCAGAAGTATATACTTTCTTTCCCCATCTGTCTAATGCTCTGGAATCTCTGTCAGAGGGAACTGGATTCTTGGCTGATGAGGCCTTAACCCCTTTGGGTCCCTGAGAAATAGATTCAGGGTCAGCAACAGGGCTTTTATACAGAAATTTGTATGAGTCAGGGACTCTGTAGTATCTGTCAGGTTTAACTGGGGCTGGAGGTAAGGAATCAGGATTTAAGTTGGATTCAGTATACACATCATCCACAATATCTAACACTGGCAAGAGGTCTGTGTTGAGGTAATAAAAGGAAGTCTCTGAGCCTTTTCTTGGATTCTGAGTAATCCCGGCCTTCCCAATGGAAATGTTCCCTCATGGTATGTAAGGTTTCCCCAAAGGAGTAGTCCTCAGGCGGAGAGGCTGATGGAAATGACTCCTCAGCATCAGAATACTCATAAGGGGGTAAAGAATATCTTAGGTCTGAGGATGAATCTGAAGAGATGGACACCTGGTCGGATGAGTCATAGTCTGCATCCTGTCTAGGCCTTTTATCAGGAGGGGGATGGGACCCCCTGATCAGAGTGATTAGGTCTTCGGCCATTTTGTGCATTTGTTTCTTAGGCATGGAGGCCTGTCCTGGAGAATGCTGTATTTGTTTCTTTGATTTTAAAGGAGGCTTAGACTTAGCAGAGGGTTTAATGCTTAACTGAGTAGGTCTGAAAACACCCTCTGAAGCTGCGGGCAGCTCAGCTACTCCGGATCCCTCTGAAGGGTTAGTTTCGGTAGGCTGAATAACTTGCGTGTCCGAAAGCCCAGCCATCTCCACGTGGGAGTCAGAGGAGGCCTGTGGTTCTACAGAAGTGGTCGTCAGGGGCTGCGAAGGCGTCTCGCTGAAAACCGGAACCAGCGACTGGCCTAGAAGAGGCTTCGTCGTCAGTTTTGGGCCTCGGATGCCTATCCTTGTCTTTGCACTTTTTATGTATTCCGGTCGTCGGAAGTTCCGACGGCATGGTATAATTGAATTTTCTACCAAAATAATGTCGGGCAAAATCAAACCGACGTTTAATAGTGCGCTTGTAAAACCTAGCACAAAACCGACAACCAGTGACATTGTGGTCTGGGCCTAGGCATGGGATACAATAAGAATGGAAATCCTTATGAGGTATTTGCTTCCCACAAGAAATACAGTTATTAACTTTTACTGACATCGATCTGAGGCAAGAAAAAGTTTCTCCAATGGCGTACTTAGCTTTGTAGAAGACTTTGGTTCTGGATTCGGAATGAAAATCTCAGGAGACGGCCGACCAGCACTTGCTAACTGCTTTTGCTTCGGGCACCGGGCGGCAAGAAAGACTGAAGAAAATGGCGTCGGCTGCATCTTATATACCCCTGTCGCACTGACATCATGGAGGAGGCGACAGCAACCGACGCCAGACCAAGACTTTGGAACTCAAGCCGACTGGGGAACCGCCTGACGGCAGGATAACCCAAGTGTAATGACTGCAGCAGTGTAACACGATGAACATCCTACATATTCTGGATATCATGCCCTTATTTATAATTTGTGCCACACAGAAGGATTTTCTCACCACCAAGAACACATGATGATGAAAGTTCAGGGTACTGTCAACCTTGAGCTCCCAAGTCCACTGGGTCCACTCTTAGGGGAGAGTTATCAATGTTGTTATTTCAAGGGGTGGTCATCTTCCCAAAGGGTATAAATATACATTTTTTGCAGTGAATTTTAGGCCATGGCTCTGGCACCAGTTATTTGTCTGTGACAGACCTTCCTGGAGTATATCTATATCTTTGGGTGATTCAGTGACTGTACTGAGTTTGCAGCCATCAGCAAATTTGGTCAGCCAAAGGCCATCTACATTTGCTTTGCCTTCACAGAAGTATATTCCAAACAGAAGAGGTCCTAGTAATGTGCCCTGTGGGACAAGACTATTAACAGGCCTCTTGGTGGAGGTGGATTCCCTACCCTAGCTTCATGTGTCCTATCCATGAGTCATATAGCTATCCATCAGGTAACAGAAGGATTTGTGCCTAAATATGTATGTTTGTCTATAACACCCAAGTAAGATATTATGTCAAATTCCTTTGCCAGGTTGAGAAAGGCAGTATGCACCATTTTGCCCTTGTTCGTGTCTCTAATCACCTTCTCAAAGAAGTCCACATGGTTTAGTATGCATGCTCTGCCCTTGACAGAACTAAACTGGGTCCAATGTTTGAAGATCCTCTGTGTCTTTGTCTATCGAGTCCATATTAATTCTTTTCATAGTCTTGCAGACAAGATTAGCCAATTTTGTGCGTCTATAGCTCCCTGGGTCTGATTATGGCCTCCCTTTGTGTAGAGAAAGGTGACTGTTGTAGACCACCATTCCCCAGGGATGAAGCCTGTTTGGAGGCTGTGAATGAACAGATTCTGGATGGCCAGACAAGTTGTGTTTCAAGCTACTTATGAGGTATCCTGGGATATTATTAGGGCCCACTGATGCAGTGTTTTTTTTTTTTGCTTTGGAGAGTGCAGTGAGAACTTGTTCTTTTGTGAAAGTTGGGGAGAAATGGTAGAGGGTATTGCCTGGGGGGTAAATGGTACTGAAAGGGTGGTGAAGCTGGAGATACATTTAAACAGTCAGCAAATATGCTATACCCTCCGGTTCAGTATAGCAAGTTCCATTTACTATTAGTTCAGCACACATGTTGGGTGTCCCCCTTAAGGCTGAGTACATAACTGAAAAATGCCTTACCCTTTGCTAGGAGACAATTTATGCCTGAAAGCTGGCTTTGGTGGACTTGATTAGCCTCCCCCCAGGTTGCTTGTTCAGACTCATGACAGAGTGTTCTATCTGTTGGCATAACCCATCCTGTTTTTGGACAGGATTGTCTTCCTTTCATTGTTCAACCTATTTATACTGGGGCAATCCACAAATGGGGCTTGTTTTTGGAATATGTCCTAAGTTTACTTCAGTTTGATACTACTGTTTCTACTCAGTTATTTCTATGCTTGTACAGGATTTCTGTAACATTTCTGCATACGGTAGGCCACAGTGTTCTCTGAGTTTGGGATGGGGCTTGGAATCTAGGTATGATATCACTAGAAACTTCAAATGAGACAGTCAGATGATCTGATCTAAACAGGGAAGGACATACTATGGGAGTGGTGCCTATATCACAGTCAAAGTATGACAACTTCGAACATTACATGGTCGAGACCATTAGTTCAAAGTTGTCATACTTCGAATGCAAAAAAGAAAGAAAGAAATAACTTATCTGAAACTTGTAAGCAGGGAGGCAAGCTCCCCTGCACCCCCCAAACCCCCTGCTCTTTAAATATACCAACTCCGAGACTGCATTACAATGCGGTAAAGGGACTGCACTGTAGTGCAGTCTCGGAGTTGGTATATTTAAACAGCAGGGGGGGTGGGGGGTGCAGGGGAGCTTGCCCCCCTGCTTACAACCCTTTATTTCATTTTCCCTTGTTTTTTTTTTTTTACATAGTCGAAGTTTTGTAAGTTCGAACATATCGGTTCGAACGTATGGCATTCGAACTTACAAAAACTTCGACTATGTAATATAGACCCGAGTGGTGCAGCAGTCACCCATGTTGGAGAGAATAAAGTCCGGAATGTTATGTCCCCTTGTGGGGGATGAGACGAGCTGGTGCAGTGCGTTAGAAATTATGAAGCCGAGGAATCGTAGAGACAGTGCGTTAGTGCAACAATAGTTCACCTAGTCTATGGCGGGGTAGTTGACGTCACCAAGGATCAGGGTTTTAGGGGGTACCTTGATGGAGTTTAGTAGATCCAGGTAAGAGGAGTGGGTGTCCTGAGTCATGGAGGGGGGTCTATAGCTAGCTATAACTTGGATGGGTGTGTTGCCAACAGTCAGTTGTACCTGGAGTAGTTCCAGTGCGCCATGCTGGCAAACCAGTCTGGAGGTGTGCCTGTCCTTGATGAAGACAGAGACCCCACCATCCTTAGTCTTCCCGACCTCATTTTGGGGTTGGAATCTTTGCAATGAGGTATACCCTGGTAAGGCAGGGGTGCTCTCCACAACCCTGAACCAAGTTTCCATGAACGCACAGATATCAGCATCTTCCAGTGCTAGGCGGTCTTCCAGTTAGTCCATTTTCAGGCTTAGGCTCCTAGTGTTAAACAGCATGACCTTCAATTTGCTTTTTGACAGATCTTTTATGTTGGAAGGTATGTCTTTGTGACACTGTCTAAAAAAGGAAGAATGGGGGAGGGGAGAGCCTTGGCCAGGATCCGGAAACCCAGTGGTGACAGGTGAAGGCCATCTCTGGCAAAGCATCGAGGCCTGTCGACCATGTCATCCCAGGCAGACAGATACTGGATCCCCTTGGAATGACATTAGCAACTAAGCCAATTGTTAAAGTCAATTATTTTTTGTTGGTATTGTGGTATCATTCTTGGTGAAGGTAGGATGTTGCTTAGGGCTAGGGTCATACCTGCCTGCAACACATGCTCTGAGAGTTTAATTATGTGTCTCTTCATATAGTCCAGGGAGGTATGACTTAAGTCATTCACATCAACATGTACAATGACAAGAGTCGTACTTGCTGAGCAGAGACAAGTGCGTGCTTGATGTGGTGGATTCTGACACCAGACAGACAACTGACCGTGACCTTCTCCTTGTTGAGCCTGGTGAGGGGGACATTGGTGTGTCTCACAACTGATTCACCAATGACTAGTGTGTTTGGTTTATTGTTATGTCTTGTGGGCTGTGATGGTTTACTGTTTTGCCTTATGGGCTGTGTTTGTGAGACACTGGTGTGTTGTCTGCTGTGTGTGATGTGTTTGGTGTTGTGTGTGGAATGTTTGTGAGTGTGTTTTAGAAGTCTCTGGTGTTTAGGTAAGTTTTTATTAAGGACCTTTGCATAGGTGTGTGTGTGTTACTGAAAGTCTAAGGAGGAATATCCCCTTCATTGAAAGCTTTACATAATCTTAAAGATGTCAGCGAGAGTGATTTGTTTCCACCATGTTGGATATGGCTGCTAACTGAAGTTTAACAGTAGAAAAACTAGCCCCTTCCTTAAAACAAGTAGTAAGAAAAAGAATAATGGCCAAAGTAGGAGCTAAAAGGGGGTCAATATTCTGCTTGGAAGCCCATATGGAAAATCTTTTCATTTGCTTCTGTGGACTTTTTTGGTGGAGGCCATCTGGGAGGCCAAGATAATGTTACAAACTGAGGACATGAGCCTGGACCATCTTACTATCACTGGAAGTGGAGAAACCATGTAGTCAGTTTGATGGCATGGAGATTGGGATGTTGAATTCCTGTTGGATGAGATAATAGACCCTGAGTTGGCTGTAGTATCCCTGGAAAATATTTCAAGTGAGACCAGAGGAAAGTGGAACTGAGCTCTTCAGCCTGCTTGTTTTCTACAAAAAACTTTGCGATCAGCAGAACAGGGGGGCTAAGCATAGAAAAGATTAGGGGCCAATCGTGAATCACAGCATCCCTCTGTGACTCTCCCAGAGGGGGGATAAGAGTGAAGTACTGGCTGCACTTGTTGTTGAGGGGAGAGGCAAATAGGTCGCAGCAAGGCTGACCTAACAGCTGAAGATAATATTCACTACTATTTGATTGAGGGACCACTCGTGAGGAATCAGGACTGACCTGCTGCGTCTGCCTACCAGTGTCTTGGTTTTCCCCAGAATGTGAGTTGCAATAAGAAAGTGGTCTGAAGAGATCCCCCATTCCCAGACCCTCATGGCCTCTTTGCACAATGGTTAGGAACAGGTTTCTCCTTGTTTGTTGATGTACCAGACTACTGACATGTTGTCTGCATGGATTTCAATAGTTCCTAGAGAGAGAAAATGTCCTGAAAGGCTTGCAACATTAGGAGGACTGCTCTCGACTCTATGACACTGACATGCAAACTGGTCTCTGTGGAGGACCATGTGCCTTGGACCATCTTTCCCATGAAATGCCCCACCTCTCACCCCAGTTGGGAAGCGTCTGTGGTCACTGTGGTTATTGGCGGAGGAAGATAGAATGGTCTGCTCAGAAAGAGGCTCTCTGACTGGATCCACTACTGGACATGACATTTACAAAATGGCATGAGTTTTATGGGAAATGATAGAGGCTGGTAAAGACTGGACCACTGACCTGCCAGAGTCCACTGAAGGATTTGCATAAGGAATCTTGCTAGAGGAACTAGAAGAATGACAGTGGCACTGACCCAAGAGCTTGTAACACTAGTTTTGCTGTGGGGGAACAGATGAGACAGTAAGTCCCGCACCTGATTTCTCAAAGATGTGATGTGATGAGGAGGTAATGATGCCACTTGAGTCATAGAATCCAGTTGAGTTCCTATAATTTACACAGTCTGTACAGAATTCAGCTTTGATTTGGCAAGATTTACTGTAATGCCTAGAGAGTTGGACAGCTGAACCAAGTAATCCCTGGCTTGTAGAAGTTGATGTGTGGTCAGGGCAGTGAGGAGACAATCGCTGAGATAGGGAAACACCTGGAATCCTTGGAGTCTCAAGTGAGCTGCCATGACTGTCATGCATTTGGTGAACACCCTGGGGGCTACGGTGAGTCCAAAGGACAGTGCTCTGAACTGGTAATGATTGGCTCCCAGCCAAAAGCACGGGTGTCTCCTGGATCACCTGTCTATTGTGATGTGCTGGTACGCATCCTTGAGATCTATAAAGCACATCCAATCATCCCTGTGCAGAAGAGGCAGGATGGACTGAACTGTTACCATTAGGAACTTTGACTTCCTTACATACTGATTTAAATTGCTTAGATCCAGAATTGGTCTCAGGATCCCTGTTTTCTTTGGCACTAAAAAGAAGCAGGAGTAAGTTCTGCATCCCATCTGTTCAGGTGGGAAGTCCAGGATGACTCTTTTTGTAGTGGTTTTTGAATTTCTTTGCCTGCCTACTCCCTCTCACTGGGTGGAACATTGGGGAATTTCTTTCTTTGGACAGGAGGTGGAAGGGGAAAAGGATATGTAGTAATCTCTAGATATGACTTTTAGCACCCGTGCATTTTTTGTGATATTGGTCCATGCATTCAAGTGCAAGGAAAAATGACCCCCGAATGCGTCCAGAGATGAACAGTTGGGCAATGCTTCAGGAGTGCTGATATGGCCTATCGGAGAAGGTGTCTTTGAAGCCCTGGTTTTGCAGACCCCCTCTCCCCCTGCGGCGATGTCTGCCATGGAAAACTCCTCTTCTGCCTCTGGAGGAAGTATTCCCGAGTGAGTCCTAGAAAGTTCCCTGATACTTCTAGAACCACATTTTCTTACCACCTCGCTGTTTCCTAGAGAATGAACATAGCGGGGTAGAAAACTTGATTCCGATGGCAAAGTGGGTCCTTCCCTTCCTGCTCACTGTGGGGGAGCATGTCTTTCACTGATAGCTCGAACAAGGAGAAGCCATCAAAGGAGTCATTAATAAAGGACACCTTGAAGTGTTCTGCTAAGTCGCTTAGCCTCATCCAGGCATGTCTTCTAATGGCTATGTTTGAGCTGACTGTTTGGGAGGCACCCTCCACTATATGGGAGATCATCGATGAACTGGCAATGGACAAGAGAGCAGCCAGTTGAGGAGAAACCTTCTTGAGATTCTCCGCTGACATGGACTCAGAGAGAGTTTGAAAGCAGCTGGATCAAAATTCTTTGTAAGTGAGTAAAATGTGCCAGGTAATTTAACCACCTCAGTGCGAATGAGGTTGAGGCATAAATTCACTTACCAAACCTGTCCATCTCTCTGGACTCCCTTTTGGTGGATGGACAAAGAAGCTTTGTTCTGCTAGCTCCTTCTTAGTGGCCACCTCCACAACTATGGCATCAACTGGGATTCCCTTGCTCCAGTGAAGTCTATCTGAAGGGGGAACTAAGAACTTATATGGGCACTTGGGGATGGGCTCAACGGTGTCCTGTTCCTTACAAGCATGGCAGGAAACCAGGTCAATAAGTTCATCCAGCAGGGGTGTCACACAAGACATAGATGAACCAGCCACGAAAGCCTCCAGGAACACTGATTCCTCAGGAGAATGAGTGTGGGAGAACCAACCACCTTGCCATTTGGGGATTTTAAGGATGTCCCTGAAAAAGACATAGTCAGGTGGTGATCAGGGGGATCCGTCCCCTTTCATCGAAATCGGTGTCCTCCATGAGACACTCCATAGGGGAGTCTTTGTGTCTCCTCTTGCATGTTCTTTTCCAAGGTACCTCTTCAGAGGAGTGCTACAGAGAGGTGTCAGAAGAAAGGGGGAATCCCTCTGGGGAACATGTGTGGCGGCTTCCCTGAGCTGGCTGACCCTGAGGAGCAGAAATAATGGGTTCACAGCTAGGACCCGATGAGGGACGAGGGATGGGATCAGAGAATAGAGAAGATGGCTCTCTATGGAAAGAGAAAGCCCTTTCTACTACCTGGAAGGCTGACGGACCAAGGGAAACCACTCCCCTCTCCTCGGAGCCGAAGTGGCAACAAAAAGGAGGTCAGAGTCAACCCCGTATCTGAGCCTGGACAGAATCAGACCCACGCTGTCGAGGGTCAAGGCACCAAGGGGAAGGGAAGGATCCCACTTAGTGGGAACCAAACCCAGCCCCTCGGACCCAGAGCCGACCTCTCAGATCTGAGACCAGTTCTGGTCCAAAGGTATTGAAGCAGCACTGGTAAGGGATACTGTCAGAGTTGAGGAAGGGAGCTTTCTTGGTTCTGATGCCAAACCTCTTGGGGATCTTGGGACTCTGAAGCCGCAGGTCGGATTGAAGAAGGAGACAGTATCGGTTGGGCAGGTGTATTCATGAATCCGATAGGGGATGGAGCTAGCAGGACCCCCACCTGAATCTGAATCCTAAGGAATCTCTCATCCTGTCCATGTTTGCTTCTGTTAAACTCCTTGAAGACCTAGATGAAGTTGTGGATGTCGTCCTAGAGTGCTTTGTCAGCATTTGAAACAACTGGGAAGGCAGAGACAGAGACACTGGCTTCAATACAAATTCTGGTGTATGGCCTCTGTTCATTCAATCCAAAGGTCTGGGATCAGAGAAAGAGATGGAGGGAAGGTGAGAACTGGTAGTAGGGATTGAGTCAGTCAGATCTGGGGACTGTTGAGGATCTCAGGGTGGCCTGACTGGCCTCGGATCTAACAGAGTTAGATCAGAGACCTTTTGCAACTTTTCAGACGGTTCTGAGGAGGTTTTCAGAGATTTGGGGTGGTGTCTTTTCCTCAGCCCCAAAACCGCTTCAGAATGCTTTGAGGGGGTTTCAGCCAAGCAGGAAGTAATCCTTTCAGGATAAGCTTATTTATACAATCAGAAAGGGCCCTTGGATTAAAAGTTGCACAAACAGCACATGGAGAATCCAGGTGGGCTTCTCCCAGACACTATATGCACATCTTGTGGGCTTCAGAATTTGGAATCTTATGCACTAGTGCACTTCTTAAAGCTCATAGGTTACTCTGGCACAGGTTTCACATACATCAAGGCAGCAGACAGGCAGTAAACCCTAAAGAGGAAGAAAAAGGGGTTTTAAACCACACTAAATGTAACCAGAAAGGTTAAAATTTAAGTTACAGTAGATTTTAACCTGAAAAGTTAAAACAGATATAAGGAAACATGCTTTTTTGGTTAAGAAAAGAGTAGAAATATATAAATTTACAAAAAAAACTTGGAAATAGAGTGTCAGTCTTTTAGTCTATAAAGTTCACTCCTCTGTCTTGACTCCATTATTAAGGAGTTTGACAAAAAACTTTGCAGTCTAAAAGCATTACAGCTAGACAATTTGTACTTGAGAGGCAATCTAGAATGAAGAATTGTACCCGTGGGGTTACGGACTCAAGTTCCCCAATGGGATAGCAACAGACCCTATTTTTTTTAAAGAAATTTACCAACTTGTATGACAAACACTGCTTTGAGACAATGCAACTGTTAATTTTAAGAAATTATTCATTAATCTCCCAATTGAAAGATGAAGTGTGTTTGTTGGACAACAAAATTAAAACTGACTTACTTTCTCCTTCTGTACAACATGACTATGATTCACTTTGGAAAAAGTAAAGCACAGAAAATATAAGAAAATCCTAAGGGACCTAAAATAGTATGAGAACAAAACAGAATACAAACCTAAAAGTAGGATAAACAATTTAACTTCAGGCCCCCAAGAAGTGGGCAACACCAACCAAGGAAATGGAAGGGAAGAAATGGACCTTGATGGTTTTGAGTTACATTCTGATGAAGGTACTCCCAAGGTGAACAGCAGGGCATTTAAGACCCTTTAAAATTTGTACGTCAAACACAGAACAACACCAGAAAAGGAAAAGAAACAGACGGTAACGACTGTCAGCTAGGTTCAATAAGGCAGCGATGAGACACCGGCTCGGACTAAATAAAAACTTTACTTCCAAAACTGTAACATCCACGTTAAGCGCTTTCATCTGCTAAGCATGCAGACTTCATCAGAACTTTAAAATTTGTATTTGGTGATGACACGGTCACCTGTTCTCTAGATGGCACTGTGTTTGAAAACCATGGTTATAAATTTTCAATTATACTAGTCTTGAGATTTCCATGGACCAGTTTTCTTTATTCATAAAAGGTTTCATCTTTGTTCATAGGTGTGTACTATGCTAATGGCCCTGGAGCCTTTACAAGCCTAGACCATAGACGTGCCCTGGCATTGTGCTGCCCGATGCTAGTTCCCAGTGCCTCTATCAAGTAGAGCCACTTGAGTGATCCCCAGGGTGAACTTTCTATTGCCCATCCACTCATCAAGATTTCTCTTGAAGAGAGCCAGTGAGGTGCTCTGCTTGACATGTATAAAGTCTATTCCAGAGCATAGGCAGTCTCTGTTATGAACCTGTCCTTCCAGCATGTTCTGCTGATTGTGGTAATGAGGTTGAGGCCTCTGGAGCATGTGGTGTGGAGGGATTGGCATTTTTTTAGATGCAGAATTAATAACAGAACTGGGTCAGACATGGCTTTGTAAGTCAAGCAGAGACATGAGACAGATAATAGTTGGAGTTTTTTTGAATATGTCCATGTAGGATATGTGTTTAAGGCTTAGCATCCTCTTCGTGAGGTACGTCTGCTGTTGCAGGTGTCTAGTGAGGTACATGCCAAATGGGGCATTATACTTTACGATTTGTCTAATGAGGGAAGAGTAGAGAGAAATGATACCCACTTTCTTCCTGGATGCAAAACTCTTGGTAATGAGATGTGCCACACAGGAGGACTTTCTGACCACAGTGGCAATGTGGTGGTCGAAGGAGAGGTTGCTGTCAACCTGTGTCCCCAGATCTCCTATAACACCTTCAGTGTTCAGTGTACTCCCTACGATGTGGTAATTAGTGGGAACTGACTTTTTCCCAAAGGGGATGAAGACGCATTTTTTGGCATTAAGCTTAAGGCCATGGTTTCGACACCAGTCATTGGTCTCAGTGAGACCTTTCTGTAGGATATCTGCATCACTTGGGGGAGTTAATAATGGCTCCCAGCTTGCAGTCTTCTGTGAACTTGGTCAGCCAGAGTCCCTCCGTGTTGGCTTGGACTTCTGAGAAGTAGATGCCAAACAGGAGAGAACCCAGGTCCGATTCCCTGTGGGACTACACTCGTGACTGGTCAGTAGTCTGACTTGGAGTCTGTTACTTTCACACTGTGGGTTCTATCTGTGAGCCAGTTTGCAATCCACCTAATGATATAGGGGTTAATGCCTAATCTGGTGAGTTTATCAATAATTCCTGAGTGAGGAAAGGTATCGGAAAGGTATCAAAGGCCTTAGCCAGATCGAGGTTGGCAGTATGAACTGCCTTACCCTCATCCACAGCTCTGGTGACTAACTCAAAGAAGTTAACCAGGTTGAGCAGGCATGATCTACCTTTCACAAAACCAAACTGCGTGGGATCCAGAGTTTGGAGATTCCCTATATCCCTGTTAATTAGGTCCATGATGATGCACGCCATAGACTTGCATATCAGACTCGTCAGGCTAATGGGGAGATAATTTCCAGGGTCTGTAGTCACTCCTCCTTTATGGAGAGGGATGACTGTAGCAGTACCCCATTTGGTAGGGACAAAGCCCGAGCAAACAGATGTGGTGCCAGTTCACTCACTTTGCAATTCATGTAGAACACAGCCAGGGATATTGTCGGGTCCCATGGAAGCTGTATTCTTGGCCTTGGACAATGCAGCTTTAACCTGTGCTGCAGTAAAGCTGGGTTGCCTGGCATTCTTCCGCTATTGAGACTGATCCTTTAGGTGGGGGAGGGGGGGTAAAGTTGGCACTGAATCTGTCGGCCAGTATGTTGGCAATATTTGTTGGTTCAGTATAGACGGTATCATTGTGCAGTAACTCAGAGCAAATCTGGGTATTGCTGTGGAGAATCTTGATATAACTATAGAAGGTTGTTTTTAGTGTCTGCCACAATTCTGGGGCATTTCTCCCCAGGCCTCCACTGAAAACTGGCTTTGTTCGAAGTCAGACTTTCCCAGTAAACAAATGTTAAATAAATAAATTCTGCCTTCAAAGCTGGCTTTAGAGGTTTTGATGAGGGATCTCAACTTTTTGTTGAGGCTAAAAAGGGAATTTTTCCAGTCTTGAACTTCACCTTTTTCTGCAACAATTTCTTCCTTCTGTTGTAGAGTTTATTAATGGCAGGGGACCACCAGAGTGGCTTCGTTTTTTCAGAGGAGAGCATCTTGGTTCTGTTGGGTATGGCTAGTTCCATACATTTATATACATGTTCGTACAGTGCATTGCTGTATGATTTGGCAGTCATGCATCTATTTTCCATTGGCTTAGGTGCCGCAAAGTTAGCCACCTCTGTTTCTAGAAGTCCAAAGTCAGCTTTGGAGAAGTTTTTCATGGTGGATACCTTTGTGGGGGTGTGTGGGAGAGATGTGGATTTCCATGGTGATTAGTTTGTGGTCGGATCTAACCAGAGAGGAACTGACTATTGGTGCACAACAATGGTTGCCCATGTTAGTAATAACCAAGTCAAGGATGTTGCCTCCTCTAGTGGGGGTAGGAATGAGCTGGTCCAGGGCATTGTAACTGATGAATTCCTAGAAACGTTGGGCCAGTGCATTGGTGCATGAGTAGTTTTCCCAGTTGATGGCAGGGTAGTTGAAGTCACCTAGTATGAGAGTGTTGTGTTGGATCTTAATAGTTTCCAGGGTGCTTAGGAATGTGGAGTGAGAGTCTTGGGACATGGTCGGGGACTTACACAGCAGGCTACAACCTGAATCACCATCTTACCTAATGTTAGTTGTACCTGGAGTATTTCAGATGCATTATACTGGGCTACTAGTCTGGAGGTGTGCATATCCTTTATGAATATGGAGACACCACCACCTTTGGAGCTATAGTCCATGTTTCAAGCCCGAAAGGTGTGGAACGAGTTATAGCCTGGTAGCGGAGGTGTGCTTTCTGCTGCTTTAAACCAGGTCTCCGTTACAGCACAAATGTTGATGTTTCCCATTTTGAGGAGTGCTTCGAGAGAGTGCATCTTGAGATTTAGACTTCTAACACTGAGCAGCATGACCCTCAGATTGCATTTATTTATAGCTGTTATGGTGGTAATTTGGTCTTTGGAACACTGCCTAAAAAAGGCACTATAGGGGTGGGCAAGAGCTTTAGCCAGTACCCTTAAACCCAAAGGTGACAGATGAAGGCCATCCCTGGCAAAGCATCAAGTTCTGTCAATCATGTCATCCCAAGCAGACAAATACTGGATCCCCTTAGAATGACACCAGAAACTTAGACAATTGTTGAAGTCAATCATTTTCTGTTTGTACTGCAGTATCATTCTGGGCAATGGCAGGATGTTGCTCAGGGCCAGGGTCATACCTGCTGGACCACATAATCCAAGAGCTCCACCATGTCTCTTTTCATGTAGTCCAGGGAGGTGCATCTCAGGTCATTCACACCTACATGAACAATGACAGAGTTGTACTTACACTTGCTGTGGAGTGACCTGAGTGAGTGTGTTGTGTGTCGGACTCGGACACCTGATAGACAGCTGACTGTTACCTTCTCCTTATTCAAACTAGTGAGTGGGACATCAGTGTGCCTCACTATTGAATCACCTATGACTATTGCATTTGGCAAGCTGTTTTGCCTTAGGGGCTTAGGGTGAGGGGCACACTGAGTAGGTGAGCTATATGTGTCTTGTGGTATGTGCTGTGTTGTGGTCAAATACGTTTCTGCCTTGGAAGTCTCTCCTGTTTGGGTAGATTTCTACTGACAGCCTCCGTGAAGGTGGATGTGTGGTTTATGTTTTTATGTAAGGGCTGTGATGCTGGGTATTCTGAAAGGCTATGTGTTCAATGTGGTGGTGCAGGTGTTGACCTTCTCCTCTTGACCAGCTATTCCGGTCTTGGCTGGAGAGTGCATGGCTTCCAATTTGGAGATATAATTGCATCTCTCACAAGTCTGAGTGTTGGGAGGTTAGAGGAGAGGATTGTCTGTGTACATCAGGCAGTTGCTACACTGCCTCAGAATGCCCAAGCTCACCAGGTTAATAGGAGAACGCACAGGGAACTGACCTTTAGACATGCCAGGAGGTATGGTCATCATTACTAAGTACTGCAGCCGCTACCTTATAGGATGTCTAGTGCTGATAGCACTTATGTGTGCTAGAATAATTGCTAAAAAAAGTCTGATGACGTGCCCGGTGAATAAGCTAATTAAAATGCAAGAGAGAAGAGAACTAGCAAGACCTATGGGAAAAATTGAAGCGCAGACTTTCTGGCACCAGTAATAGTTTACCCCAGCTTAGCAGTGCTGTGCAGGGCACAAATACAGGCTTTTAAACCAGAAAGTTGAAAGGTATAGAAAAACTGCCCAAACAGCCAATAAACTACAATTTCAGAGCCAGAAACCACTCCTTTTGTGGTAGATAGGCTACCTAGTGCTTACCACTCTCACTGATAAGCTGGAAGGCTTCCTTCTAACAGAGAAAGGTCTGGGGAACTTCAAAACTTACAAAACAGTCCTGGATACAGCAAATCTGTATTTGGACTACTCTAGTAACAGGAAAGGTGGGAAACAAGCTTAGAATTTTTTCTTTTTTGGTTTTCTGCAGAAAAAAAACACTTAAAACAGTAATAAAAATACTTTAAATGCAGTACAAGCTAGCACACTTGAGTGTGTAGCAATATTAAAGCAAATACAGTTAAAATAAATGCAGTTAAATGAAAAAAATACTTAAATCAAGTGCAGAAAGTAGTATAATCAGAAAAATCAAAATGGAGGCACTTAAAGTCTCTCTTTCTCCTTTCTGTTGCTCTTGTAGTCTTCAGGATGTCAAAACAAGATCCACGGAGCTTAAACAAGCACAAACCCATGCAAACATGGGCTTTTACCCCAGAAAGTTGAAAGGGATAGAAAAAATCCCCAAACAGCCAATAAATTACAATTTCAGAGCCAGAAACCACTCCTTTTGTGGTAGATAGGCTACCTAGTGCTTACCACTCTCACTGATAAGCTGGAAGGCTGGCTTCCTTCTAACACAGAAAGGTTTGGGGAACTCAGAAACTTATAAAACAGTCCTGGATACTGGAAAATCTGTATCTGACTATTCTAGTAACAGGAAAGGCGGGAAACAAGCTTAGAACTTTTTTGTTTGTTTTTTGCAGAAAAAAACAAGAGTAATAAAAATACTTTAAATGTTTAAATGCAGTGCAAGCTAGACTGTTCCACGTCAAAAGTTCAATTTTGTGGATACCATCACCAAGTTAAAGACTTATACTCAGAAATTGAACCTAGCCATTTTGTTTGGAGACAAGACCAACAGAGAAAACTCACAACTAGTTAGATTAAAAAAGAAAAGCACTTTTACAACCCCGCTACACCTGTTCGGACAAAAGTTTGAGAAGGTTTGTGAATTGGATCTACATGGACTTCACAAAAAGTCCAGTCACCCCCTTCTTGGAACCTTTCTAAGGAGGAAAAACGCAACTTTTTATCCCTTCAAAATAACAGGTCGATCAGGGTCATGAAACCTGATAAAGGTGGTGGAACAATCATTTTAGACAACAACCCAGTTTGTATTTAACATTCCATTTTTTCCAGTTTTGCCAACTATATCTTCATTACCTTGAAGATATATTTATTTTATGGAAAGGGCCATCAGACATGGTAGATCAATTTGTAGAGCACCTTAACACAACTACCGAATTTTTGTGGTTCAATAACACATATATAAAGAGTATACTGTCAACTATGTAGATGTTAACAGTCTGTATAAGGATGGTGAATTTACCTCAAACATTTATTTGAAACCTACTTTCAGTAATTCTCATCTCCATTACAACAGTTTTCAGCACCACAAACAAAAAGCAGTCTTGGTGAAAGGTCAAATGGTCAGATTGTCACATATGATCTTAGACAATAAACTTTTTTTCCATGAGAGCAAACATTTAAAAAGACTGTTAGTGGATTATGGGACGCCAGTATGCTTCTGGACAAGGTGACCAAGGAAGTCACTTATTTTAGGACCTCCAAGTTTAAACTTATACTGGGTAATCCCCTGGATGACTCGAACATACACAGTACCCCCTGAGAAGCCAGGTCCTCTACTGGGAGAGGGCATCTGCCTCAAAATGTCAAGGACATTCCCAAACATTTCAAGGATTATACGCAACAACCAGAACATCTTTAAAAGTAGCATTAACATTTTCAGAAAATTGGGGGAGCAGCCCCTTTCGGTCTTCAAGACTGGACACATTACAAATCTATTAGAAAGGTCAACACCTTTGCACGATGCACTTCATGTTAACAACAAGGGCTCCACCAAATGTGGAAGCTGCCCCTATTGTTCTTATATTCTGGAAGGATATCATAACGTTCTGGACAACCCTCTGAAGGACAAAGTCCAGTTAAGGCATGGCATGTGCAACACCAGTAGAGTAGTTTATTTTGCCAAATGCACCTCTTGTCCTGCCTTCTAGGATGAAAAGAATGAACATGTACTTAAAAGAAGGATTTAGGAACATTTGCACGACATATGTACTAAAAACTCGAAAAATGCTCTTTTTAAAAATTTTCTTGTGTATCCATATTTCAACAAATTTTGGTTTGGAATTCTTGATGCAGTCATTCCAAATGAAAGAAGCGGTGTCTGGGGAAACTCTTTTAGAGTTCCATGAGTTATATTGGTAAATCAGGCTGGATGCAAGCTGTGTCCCTGGTATCAATGAGTACATTTCTATACACCCAGTTTTAAAATTAAGAGTAGCCAATCGCTGAGTACGTTCTGTGGAGTAATATTTTGTTGTATTTTATCTGGGCACAGAATTGACAATACTATTACATACAATATTTTTTATTTGAGAAAGTGGAAAACCATGGGTAATACATTTTTATATATTCAAGTGATACGTTTATTTGAATTCATATTTATTTAATATACTTTTCAATTTGAATGTTATGTTATGTCTTTTCTATTTAAATGTACTACTAAAACTTTTTACTTAGAGCTCAGGGGAACAGCTTTACATGTCTCTCTTTTCTGACAGCAGCTATACCTTCTATGTAAGCTTGAATTAGGGTCTTTACAACTTTAACCATAGGCAAGACTGCTCTGCAAATTGTAGCATGTTACAGGCCACCCTCACAAACTCAGGAACCTCACATGGCCTTCCTGAAAACACTAGAGGGGATAAATGTATCACCAAACACCATCATACTAGGTGACTTCAATTACCCTAATATAGACTGGGAACACTACTCAAGCCCAAACACCCTAGCCCAAAAGTTCCTGAAATTCATAAACTCAAATGCCATGGAACAACTAGTCACCATCCCCACAAGAGGAGAAAACATACTTGATCTCATCATCACGAACATGGGAGCACAATGTTCAACACCAGAAGTATACCCCTCACTGGTGAGATCAGATCACAAACTAATCTCGCTGGAGGTCCTCATCCCACCCCCACCTGAAATAAAAAGACCACAGTAAAGAACTTCTCGAAGCCGACTCCACACTGCTAAAGACTAGTGAGGTCTCCTGTAAGGACCCGGAGCAGGCGGAAAACAGTACTCAAGCCGCTGAATCACTTACAAATGCCTTCTACCAGCACCTGCAGGACTGCATGGATAAGGCAATCCCAAGCAAAACAAAGACTCTTTGTACCAAAGGCAAGCGTCCAGTCTGGTGGACCCCAGCCATAAACAAACTCTACAACAAAAGGAGGAAGCTACTACAAGATAGAGCAAAATCCTTAAAAGGTAAGACACCCTTGATCACTATAAGTAAAAACTAAGAGCTCTCATAAAATCATCCAAAGCAAATTTTGAGAGAAAAATAGCTAAAGACTCAAAAGACAATCATAAGGCCTTCTTTAGCTATGTTAGAAACCTGGGAGGAAACTCCCAGATATGCTCAGAACTAGTTCAAAATGATGTGAAGATTACTGATCCTACAGACATTGCCAACATACTGGCTGACAGGTTCAGTGCAAACTTCTCCCCCCCCTTCCCTCCAAAAGGAGAGATATCTATACCAAGCGATTGCAGCCCCCCAAACATCTCCAACGCCCAAGTGAGAACTGCTCTCTCCAAAGCAAAAAACACAGCATCCATGGGACCTGATGGTGTCCCCGGCTGTGTGCTCCACGAACTCAACGAGGAATTAAACCCACAGCTAGGACAGCTGTTTAATCATAGTCTTACCACTGGATACGTACCCAGGGAGTGGCGCACTGCAACTGTGGTCCCACTTCACAAAGGCGGTGCCTCCACCGACCCTGGAAATTACCGGCCCATTAGCTTGACAAGCCTTATCTGCAAAGCCATGGAGAGGATCATAATGGACCTCATAAATAAAGACATAGGGAATTTGCAGACTTTGGATCCATCCCAGTTTGGCTTTGTCAAAGGCAGATCATGCCTTCTAAACTTGGTTGACTTTTTCGAAACAGTCACCAAAGCCATTGATGAGGGAAAGGCAGTCCATACAGCCTACCTCGATCTGGCGAAGGCCTTCGCTACAATACCCCACTCGGGTATCATTGAAAAGCTCATCAGCTTAAATGTTAACCCATACATCACAAGATGGGTTGCAAACTGGCTGAGTGACAGAACCCACAGGGTCAGAGTTGCTGGCGCCATGTCAGACTCAAAGCCTGTCACAAGTGGTGTACCACAGGGCTCAGTCCTGGGTCCACTCTTGTTTGGCATCTACTTTTCCGAAGTACAAGCAAAAACAGGAGGGTTATGGCTGACAAAGTTTGCAGATGACTGCAAACTGGGCGCCATAGTAGAAAACACATCTGACACAGATATCCTTCAGAAGGGTCTCACAGAAACGGATAACTGGTGCCAGAGCCATGGCCTAAAGTTAAATGCCAAAAAATGCATAGTCATACCCTTCGGGAAAAACAAGGTTACCCCTAGCTACCAAATAGGTGGCAATCCACTGAGCACAAAAGAAGTTATCAGGGACCTGGGGACCCAGGTTGATTGTAGTCTGTCATTCGACACCCATGTAGCTAAAGTAGTTAGGAAGACCTTCTACATTGCCCACCTTATCATGAAGGGATTCTCATCTAGATCAAGGGAGGTCATAGTCTCCCTATACTCATCACTCATCAGACCAATGATTGAGTACAATGCCCCATTCGGAATGTATCTGACCCGACACTTGCAGCAGCTGGAGAGGCCACAAAAGTTCCTCACCAAAAGGATAAAGGGTCTCAAACATCTGTCCTATGCTGCCCGACTGAAAGAACTCCAGCTCTATTCAGTCGCTTACCGCTTGCTCAGAGGTGACCTTTGCCTAACATACAAGGCCATGTCAAACCCAGATTTGATGAATATGCTTCACCTCAAAAAATCTAGATCCGTCAGAGCCACAAGGGCGGGAGACTTAAACCTCGACATGGCTATTAATAGGACGTGCTGGAGGGATAGATTCATCACCCAAAGACTCCCTATGCTGTGGAATAAAATCCCGGTATATGTGAGGCAGAACACCTCGCTGGCCTTGTTCAAGAGAAATCTTGACCAATGGATGGGAGATCGCAGATATACCCCAGGGATTACCTCAGTTTCACTGCTCAACAGAGGCACAGCAAAATAATGGGTATAGTTCCCCATACTAAAGGGGTGGCGTAAGCCACAAAACTATGGGCTAGGCTTGTAAATGCCCTCGGGCAGATAGCCTAGTATAAACCTATGAACCTATGAACCTAAATTTAGCCTCTATTTTGTGATATGCTCCTGGATAAATCCTCACTCCATTTTGAATTCTGTTGTGATGAAATCCAAAGTTATATTTGTTTAGGACGAAAATGCTTAACATTTTTTTATGACATACAACTTTTATACTGGTGGCTTTTAAAAGTGTTGTTATCTGTGTAACTCCATTTGGTATATGGAAGCTCCTATTCCTATCCCAGAGACTTCCCATACTCTGGAAAAAACTACCTATCTATTTCAAACAAAGCTCCTCATTAGCACTCTTCAAGAAAAATCTTGATGACTGGATGGGATATAGGAAATTCACTACAGGGATCACTTCTGTGGCTCTTCTCAACAGGGGCACAGGAAAATAATTTTCTTGGGTGGCAAAAGCCAGGGTACCTTTTTGGTTAGGCTTCTATAGGCCCTAGGGCCAATAGCCTAGTACCTACCTATGAACCTATGATTCTGCTTGATGCCTTTGAAGTCAGTGTTTGTGCAGTTTTGTGCCTCTACTTTGTTGGTTCCCACATTTTTTATTTTACTTAACATTTGTTGACCAGGAAAATCTGATTAGGATAGAGCCTACTTTCAGTGGAGGCCAGGGAAGAAATGCTCCAGATGCATGTCTTTGGAATGTGGGAGGAAACCACTGGAAAACCACATGAACACAGGGAGGACATGCGGACTCTGCACAGAAGACACCACAGTCGAGAACTGAACTGGAGAACCTCCTGCAATACATTAGGTATGTGCTACAGTTATCTTGGGTCATATATGGGGACCTATAACTAGCAAGGATATGCTGTTGGAGTTTATCTAAAAAATTAGTTGGACATGGAGTATCTGAAGTATGTTGTATGACCAATCTTGAGGTGTACTTACTTTTGATGTAGACTGATACACCTCCACCTCTTCTCCCTTCTTGCGGGGTAGCTGGTCTAAATATATGGAAGTCATTATACCCTTGTACTGTCAGGGTGCCTTCCACAGCTTTAAACTATGTCTCTATAACTGGACAGATGTCAACACACTCTAGCGTGAGGAACAATTACAGGGAGTGGAGCTTCTTGTAGAGACTCCTAGCATTGAGCAACAACATCTTTAGTTTATCTTGAGAAAAATTTGGTTTGTCAGAAAGTTTATCAGAATGGCATTGCCTAAAAAAAGGCACTACAGAAATGAATAATGTTTTGGCCAATACCTGAAAGCCAAGTGGGGACAGATGCAGCCCATCCCTGTCAAAGAAGCATCATCCTTCAATCATGTCCCTTCAAGCCAGCAAATATTGAACCCCCTTAGAATGACACCAGTGACTAACTAGGCCATAACTAGGCCAATTGTTAAAGTCAATCATCTACAGTTTAGATTGTGGTTGCATCTTTGGAGAAGGTAGAATGCTGCCAAATGCTAGGCACATACCTGCTTGGGACACATAAGCGTAACGCTCTACCATGTCTCACTTCATATAGTCCAGGGAGACAAGTCTCAGGTCATTAACGCCCACATTGACTATGACAGAGTTACACTGGTACTTGTGGTTCAATGCCCTGAATGTGTGTGTGTGACCTGGTGGATCTTTGTCCCTGATAGGCAAATGACCATAACTGTCTCCTTGGGCATTAGTGTGTCTCATGAAAGAGTCTCCAATGACCAATATATTGGGTTGTGCGGTAGCTTGTCTTCAGGGCTTAAAGCTCGTGACATATTGAGATGTAGTTGCATGTGTCCTGGGGAGTGCTATCTTTGTAGAGTGTTTGGAAGGTTCCTGAGGGCAGCATATGGGAGGCCTTTGAGGTTTTGGTAGACTGCATTTAAAAGCTTAAACATACGTGAGTTTATGACTCTGATCCATATTAGTTGTAGTGTGTATGCTACTGGCAACTTGTCGGGAGACCTCGGAGTCTGCGTGCGAGAGCTTTGCCTCTGAAAACATAATGTAATTAATTACATCTCTCACATACTGTGTCAGTCAACTTAAGAATAAAGTGGTTGTCGGTAAACATGGGATAATTGTTACATTGTCTCAGGATACCCATTTCCACCATGCCGGCTACAGAGACAAATAGGAAAGTGCACTTCCACGGTATGCTAAAACATGCAGAATGAATGGACAGTTGAATCTGTCTTGTTTTAGATCCAGCTTGGCAATCATGCTGCTAGGTGCAGTAATATCTGCGGTATAGTCACTGCTAACAAACTGATACCAATCATAGTGGCAAAATATATATATATATATATATATATATATATATATATATATATATATATATATATATATATACTTATTTATTGATATATATATATATTTATTGATATATATATATATATATATATATATATATTTATTTATATATATATATATATATATATATATATACATATATATATATGTATTAGCCCATAACAAGGAAAAGTATAAACTCAAGAAGTGATGCAGCATAAATTAAAATTGCCAGCTACATTAATCAATACTGTTAAAAGGCAGGACTCAGCCATTACTTTCAATGGGAGAGACAACACAGCAGATAAATTTGCAGAGGTTTACCAGAGAGGTACTGGGGGGGGGGTTTGAATGTGTGTGCGCACTCAAGTGAGTGTGAGTGTCTGCATGTGTGTGTGTGCACTCAAGTGAGTGTGTGCATGAGTTTGCAGAGGTATGAGTAGGCACAGGTGATGGAGAGTCTGCCTGGGAGATCACAGTGAGGAGTTTGGGAATAAGTAGAGTTGTGTGTGTGTGTGTGTGTGTGTGTGTGTGTGTGTGTGTGTGTGTATGTATGTATGTATGTGTATGTATGTATATATGTATATATATATATATATATATATATATATATATATATATATATATATATATATATAAACAGCTGCAGGACTAGTCACCCGGTGGTGTAAACCATGGCTCTGTCACTGATGAGTTGACACTCTGAACCTATGTGCAAAAATGCGAAAAAGAGGTTGTGGATGGATGTGTGTATGTATATGTATATGTATATATGAATGCATGTGTGTATGTATGTGTGTATATATATATATATATATATATATATATATATATATATATACATACATATATATATATATATATATATATATATATATACATATATATATATAGACACACACACACACACACACACACACACACACACACACACACACACACACACACACACACACACACGTGTTGGTAAAGAGGCGAGAATGCCTGTGAATGCGAGAGGGGGATTGACTGACCTACAGCGAATGTATGTGAGTGGGACTGTATACGAATGTGTATCATTGCATGCGTGTGTGTTTGGGAAGGTTTAAATCTATGGATGCACTCCCTATGTCGATATCATCGACAGTAAAGTTCAATTACCTTTTTGGTGATATAGCCTAGGGAGATTTTCTATTTTATGAAGCTTATAATTTCAAACTTGAAGCCCTAAAATAAGTACCAGCAGAATGAAACTCATGCCACAATGCATAAGGTAAATAGCAAACTATAATGGAACACTAACTATGTTTTTGTATTTGAACAAGAAAAGGCAATCAATTCTGAAGCACCTAATAGAAAAATAGAGATATATCTATATTTTTTATTCATTTTTTATCTTTAATGTGATTTACTTCAGATCTACTTTGGAGGATTACAGCTGTGTGACTACTTTGCTGTCGAGCCCAGTGAGCAACTGTGTGTTTCTGCAAAACAGAGTTCAGATATATATTGTATTGCAGTTATTTCATTTATTTCATTTAATATTTTATTACAGTCAGACATCTGATATGTGGAAAGACGACAAAGTAGCTATAATTGCTGGGTACAGGGGCTGCCGGCAAATAAAAATAACTGACTGGTGTTGTTTGCTCACTATTCTGGCTTTGCAGAAGTTAGACTAAAGTGATTTTTGTGAAACAAATTGGAATACTTTACTGTGACTACAGTTTGTGTGAAACAAAGTTGAAATACATTTCCTGTAGTCATCATGTTTTATCACAATCAGATGTCGGAGGTGTACATACCAAAATATGGCTATAACTACCGGGTGGAGTTAGGTAGGCACTGTCTGTGGATAAAAGTAGCTTACCTTTTTCATTTTAAATGATATTAGTCTGGTTTTAAAAGACTATTGCACATAAGTGCGAAGTTGAGTTGGAATACCTTATGACAATTAATGTGTGGTGAAACAGACTTGAAATATACAGCTGTTGCCATTGCTTTTAACTCAATCTGACTTCAAAGGTATACACAGTCAACAAGAAGGTTATAAGCTGATGGGTGAGGTTGGAGGGCTGTCTGAGGATGAAAGTAACGTACTCTCTTACTACTGTTTATTTTAAACAGTCATCAATTTGGCTTTGAACAACTAATGTGTGTTTCCGTAAAGCAAGCTGAAATACTTTACTGTGGCTATTGAGTGTTTCTGTGTGAAATAAATTTAAAATACATTACTGTGGTCATTATTATTATTATTACTATTATACCACTACTATTACTACTTCTTTTTCACCACAAACAGGCACTGAGATGCAGACAGTCAATACTGTGGCTGTAACTGATGGGTATGGTGGGGCTGTTTGTGGATGAAAATTACTGAACTTGCTGTCATGATCAAGTTGAACAGTCATTAGGCTGATTTTACAGAACTAATATACATTTGAGTAAAACAAGTTGGGATGCTTTATTGTTGTATTTTTATCACAATACACATGGAAAATCTACAAAGTCAATAAAGTGATAGAATGAACATGTACTTAAAAGAAGGATTTAGGAACATTTGCACGACATATGTACTAAAAACTCGAAAAATGCTCTTTTTAAAAATTTTCTTCTGTATCCATATTTCAACAAATTTTGGTTTGGAATTCTTGATGCAGTCATTCCAAATGAAAGAAGCGGTGTCTGGGGAAACTCTTTTAGAGTTCCATGAGTTATATTGGCAAATCAGGCTGGATGCAAGCTGTGTCCCTGGTATCAATGAGTACATTTCTATACACCCAGTTTTAAAATTAAGAGTAGCCAATCGCTGAGTACGTTCTGTGGAGTAATATTTTATTGTATTTTATCTGGGCACAGAATTGACAATACTATTACATACAATATTTTTTATTTGAGAAAGTGGAAAACCATGGGTAACACATTTTTATATATTCAAGTGATACGTTTATTTGAATTCATATTTATTTAATATACTTTTCAATTTGAATGTTATGTTATGTCTTTTCTATTTAAATGTACTACTAAAACTTTTTACTTAGAGCTCAAGGGAACAGCTTTACATGTCTCTCTTTTCTGACAGCAGCTATACCTTCTATGTAAGCTTGAATTAGGGTCTTTACAACTTTAAATTTAGCCTCTATTTTGTGATATGCTCCTGGATAAATCCTCACTCCATTTTGAATTCTGTTGTGATGAAATCCAAAGTTATATTTGTTTAGGACGAAAATGCTTAACATTTTTTTATGACATACAACTTTTATACTGGTGGCTTTTAAAAGTGTTGTTATCTGTGTAACTCCATTTGGTATATGGAAGCTCCTATTCCTGTCCCAGAGACTTCCCATACTCTGGAAAAAACTACCTATCTATATCAAACAAAGCTCCTCATTAGCACTCTTCAAGAAAAATCATGATGATTGGATGGGATATAGGAAATTCACTACAGGGATCACTTCTGTGGCTCTTCTCAACAGGGGCACAGGAAAATAATTTTCTTGGGTGGCAAAAGCCAGGGTACCTGTTTGGTTAGGCTTCTATAGGCCCTAGGGCCAATAGCCTAGTACCTACCTATGAACCTATGATTCTGCTTGGTGCTTTTGAAGTCAGTGTTTGTGCAGTTTTGTGCCTCTACTTTGTTGGTTCCCACATTTTTTATTTTACTTAACATTTGTTGACCAGGAAAATCTGATTAGGATAGAGCCTACTTTCAGTGGAGGCCCGGGAAGAAATGCTCCAGATGCATGTCTTTGGAATGTGGGAGGAAACCACTGGAAAACCACACGAACACAGGGAGGACATGCGGACTCTCCACAGAAGACACCCCAGTCGAGAACTGAACTGGAGAACCTCCTGCAATACATTAGGTATGTGCTACAGTTATCTTGGGTCATATATGGGGACCTATAACTAGCAAGGATATGCTGTTGGAGTTTATCTAAAAAATTAGTTGGACATGGAGTATCTGAAGTATGTTGTATGACCAATCTTGAGGTGTACTTACTTTTGATGTAGACTGATACACCTCCACCTCTTGTCCCTTCTTGCGTGGTAGCTGGTCTAAATATATGGAAGTCATTATACCCTTGTACTGTCAGGGTGCCTTCCACAGCTTTAAACTATGTCTCTATAACTGGACAGATGTCAACACACTCTAGCGTGAGGAACAATTACAGGGAGTGGAGCTTCTTGTAGAGACTCCTAGCAATGAGCAACAACATCTTTAGTTTATCTTGAGAAAAATTTGGTTTGTCAGAAAGTTTATCAGACTGGCATTGCCTAAAAAAAGGCACTACAGAAATGAATAATGTTTTGGCCAATACCTGAAAGCCAAGTGGGGACAGATGCAGCCCATCCCTGTCAAAGAAGCATCATCCTTCAATCATGTCCCTTCAAGCCAGCAAATATTGAACCCCCTTAGAATGACACCAGTGACTAACTAGGCCAATTGTTAAAGTCAATCATCTACAGTTTAGATTGTGGTTGCATCTTTGGAGAAGGTAGAATGCTGCTAAATGCTAGGCACATACCTGCTTGGGACACATAAGTGTAACGCTCTACCATGTCTCACTTCATATAGTCCAGGGAGGCAAGTCTCAGGTCATTAATGCCCACATTGACTATGACAGAGTTACACTGGTACTTGTGGTTCAATGCCCTGAATGTGTGTGTGTGACCTGGTGGATCTTTGTCCCTGATAGGCAAATGACCATAACTGTCTCCTTGGGCATTAGTGTGTCTCATGAAAGAGTCTCCAATGACCAATATATTGGGTTGTGCGGTAGCTTGTCTTCAGGGCTTAAAGCTCGTGACATATTGAGATGTAGTTGCATGTGTCCTGGGGAGTGCTATCTTTGTAGAGTGTTTGGAAGGTTCCTGAGGGCAGCATATGGGAGGCCTTTGAGGTTTTGGTAGACTGCATTTAAAAGCTTAAACATACGTGAGTTTATGACTCTGATCCATATTAGTTGTAGTGTGTATGCTACTGGCAACTTGTCGGGAGACCTCGGAGTCTGCGTGCGAGACCTTTGCCTCTGAAAACATAATGTAATTAATTACATCTCTCACATACTGTGTCAGTCAACTTAAGAATGAAGTGGTTGTCAGTAAACATGGGATAATTGTTACATTGTCTCAGGATACCCATTTCCACCATGCCGGATACAGAGACAAATAGGAAAGTGCACTTCCACGGGATGCTAAAACATGCAGTATGAATGGACAGTTGAATCTGTCTTGTTTTAGATCCAGCTTGGCAATCATGCTGCTAGGTGCAGTAATATCTGCGGTATAGTCACTGCTAACAAACTGATACCAATCATAGTGGCAAAATATATATATATATATATATATATATATATATATATATATTTATTTATTTATTGATATATATATATTTATTTATTGATATATATATATATATATATATATATATATATATATATATATTTATTGATATATATATATATATATTTACTGATATATATATATATATATATATATATATATATATATATATATTTATATATATATATATATATATATGGGTCCCTATCTATTCAATAGACAATTCATTTCACTGGCACTCATTTTAATGACAGTTCATTTCGTCGACAGAAAGATGTGCCCCTTCCCCAATGTTGTGCAACCCTAGAGTTGATATATATAGTTAGGGGTGTGGGGCACAGCCCCCTCAATGGGGGTGGGTGGCCCCCCTAACATTGGGGAAGGGGGCACATCTTCCTGTCGACGAATAGATAGGGACCCATATATATATATATATATATATATATATATATATATATATATATATATATATATATATATATATATGTATGTATTAGCCCATAACAAGGAAAAGTATAAACTCAAGAAGTGATGCAGCATAAATTAAAATTGCCAGCTACATTAATCAATACTGAGTGTGAGTGTCTGCATGTGTGTGTGTGCACTCAAGTGAGTGTGTGCATGAGTTTGCAGAGGTATGAGTAGGCACAGGTGATGGAGAGTCTGCCTGGGAGATCACAGTGAGGAGTTTGGGAATAAGTAGAGTTGTGTGTGTGTGTGTGTGTGTGTGTGTGTGTGTGTGTGTGTGTGTGTGTGTGTGTGTGTGTATGTGTATATATATATATATATATATATATATATATATATATATATATATATATATATATATATATAAACAGCTGCAGGACTAGTCACCCGGTGGTGTAAACCATGGCTCTGTCACTGATGAGTTGACACTCTGAACCTATGTGCAAAAATGCGAAAAAGAGGTTGTGGATGGATGTGTGTGTATGTATATGTATATGTATATATGTATGCATGTGTGTATGTATGTGTATATATATATACATACATATATATATATATATATATACATACATATATAGACACACGCACGCACACACACACACACACACACACACACACACACACACACACACACACACACACACACACACACACGTTGGTAAAGAGGCGAGAATGCCTGTGAATGCGAGAGGGGGATTGACTGACCTACAGCGAGTGTATGTGAGTGGGACTGTATGCGAATGTGTGTCATTGCATGCGTGTGTGTTTGGGAAGATTTAAATCTATGGATGCACTCCCTATGTCGATATCATCGACAGTAAAGTTCAATTATCTTTTTGGTGATATAGCCTAGGGAGATTTTCTATTTTATGAAGCTTATAATTTCAAACTTGAAGCCCTAAAATAAGTACCAGCAGAATGAAACTCATGCCACAATGCATAAGGTAAATAGCAAACTATAATGGAACACTAACTATGTTTTTGTATTTGAACAAGAAAAGGCAATCAATTCTGAAGCACCTAATAGAAAAATAGAGATATATCTATATTTTTTATTCATTTTTTATCTTTAATGTGATTTACTTCAGATCTACTTTGGAGGATTACAGCTGTGTGACTACTTTGCTGTCGAGCCCAGTGAGCAACTGTGTGTTTCTGCAAAACAGAGTTCAGATATATATTGTATTGCAGTTATTTCATTTATTTCATTTAATATTTTATTACAGTCAGACATCTGATATGTGGAAAGACGACAAAGTACCTATAATTGCTGGGTACAGGGGCTGCCGGCAAATAAAAATAACTGACTGGTGTTGTTTGCTCACTATCCTGGCTTTGCAGAAGTTAGACTAAAGTGATTTTTGTGAAACAAATTGGAATACTTTACTGTGACTGCAGTTTGTGTGAAACAAAGTTGAAATACATTTCCTGTAGTCATCATGTTTTATCACAATCAGATGTCTGAGGTGTACATACCAAAATATGGCTATAACTACTGGGTGGAGTTAGGTAGGCACTGTCTGTGGATAAAAGTAGCTTACCTTTTTCATTTTAAATGATATTAGTCTGGTTTTAAAAGACTATTGCACATAAGTGCGAAGTTGAGTTGGAATACCTTATGACAATTAATGTGTGGTGAAACAGACTTGAAATATACAGCTGTTGCCATTGCTTTTAACTCAATCTGACTTCAAAGGTATACACAGTCAACAAGAAGGTTATAAGCTGATGGGTGAGGTTGGAGGGCTGTCTGAGGATGAAAGTAACGTACTCTCTTACTACTGTTTATTTTAAACAGTCATTAATTTGGCTTTGAACAACTAATGTGTGTTTCCGTAAAACAAGCTGAAATACTTTACTGTGGCTATTGAGTGTTTCTGTGTGAAATAAATTTAAAATATATTACTGTGGTCATTATTATTATTACTATTATACCACTACTATTACTACTTCTTTTTCACCACAAACAGGCATTGAGATGCACACAGTCAATACTGTGGCTGTAACTGATGGGTATGGTGGGGCTGTTTGTGGATGAAAATTACTGAACTTGCTGTCATGATCAAGTTGAGCAGTCATTAGGCTGATTTTACAGAACTAATATACATTTGAGTAAAACAAGTTGGGATGCTTTATTGTTGTATTTTTATCACAATACACATGGAAAATCTACAAAGTCAATAAAGTGTTTCTAAATGATAAGTATGGGCATTGGTGGACTGCAAACACAGCATTTGAGATGTATTTTATAGGACATGTTCTGAAATAGGTAATTTTGTTATTATTGGTTAGCAGTCTTTCACTTCTTGTTGGAAAAATGTTTAAGACTAATAAAATTTAGTCCAGCCCCATGCAGCAGAGGAATAAGCCCTTAATACACCTCAGTGGACCCAGGTTCAACTAGCAGCATGGCCACTGGTAGGACCAGATAGATGGAGGATGAGATTGAGTGTCAAACACAGGCTTGCCCATCCTTGGGGCAGTAAGTCTGCCCAGGCTCACTACAACAGTAACATTATAACATGGGAAAGCTCCACACTGCAAGTGGTACACTGTTTGATTGGGAGGTTGCACATGCAAGAAAGCTCTCATGCACCTTCAGTAGTCTGCAACTGCAATGTTTGATGGTCAGCTGTGGGGAAGGGCAGCAAAAAAGAAAGACTACTCAAATATAAAACACACTCAAGCAAAATTTGATTGATTAAACAATAAATACACAAAACAATTTGGTGTACAAGTATATAATTAAAATAATCAGAAAGATAAACAAAAAAAAGTATACTTATGCATGGTCCTGGCATAAGAATGTCTTGCACACTTATATATACATATATTCTGGACATTAATTTCATCTGGCCTTGAAGGCAGAGATCAGATAGCTCCCAGGTAGAAACCAGTTTTAATGCCAGACTATCGAAGGAAGGACACTGAGGAAACTCGGAGCTATAATATATAACATTAAGTATCCTGTTTTTTGTTTATTTTGTTCTTTATTTCTTTGTTATTTATAGCACTTTGTGTACTGTGTATTTTTCTAGCTAGTTTCACTGTGTGTGAGGTATTAACTGGAAATTGTCCACTTTTATTAAGCATCTGTTGGTTGTTTGTTTCTGATAACTTGTTGCAGTTAAACTCTTTTTTTCTAGAGGCTCCTTTTGCTGTTTAAAACTTTCATTTAAAGGCTCACTGCTGCTTTTCAGCTGTGAGATACATTTCTGCAGTTTGTTTCCCCACCCTCCCTCCCTGTTGGTATAATGTTTTTTATAGTTGGTGGCTTTTCAGTTGCCCGCCCCTAGTGTAAATTTGATCTGGGACCCTCCTCCCAGTCTAGTGTCATTACCTCATTCTACCCAGTACAGGGAGAACATTTGACAAGGCCAATCAGCTTAGTTTCTGCTACTCCTTTCTCTCTTTCCACTTAAAAAAAAAAAAAAAAAAAAAAAAAAAATGTATCTGCTTTTACTGTATTTGTGTTTCTTCCTACTTTATTTTGCTTTTGCGTCATCTTAAAAGTACTCAATTGTATTTATTACTGCTTGGTGTAACTCATTCTAAGCCTTTTAGTTTAAGCACTTGGGCTTCAGACCAGTTGTTTTACATTAGGAAGGTTTGTGGTCTGCACTGTAGTGGCAGAACAGGTAGCTTACATCCTTATAAGTTGGGAACTGCTGATTGAGGGTTCAGTGTCTGTTATTCTAAAAGTGTATTAATTCTGGTTTAAGCACGTGGGCTTCAGGCCAGTTATTTTACATTAAGAGGGTTCGTGGTCTGCACTCTTGTGGGAGGAGAGGCTGGACTCTGCCCTTCTGAGCTGGGAATTTCTGGTTAAAGGCTTATAGTGCCTGCATATTTGAACTGCTTCTTACTGAAATTGGTACACCTTGTGTGCTGTAGCATAGACTAGATTCAGGCCTGCTGAATCTAGCTTTGTTTGTATAACTTGAGCACTAATCCACGCATTCTTTAAAGTATTCAATTGTATTTATTACTGCTTGGTAGTAACTTGATTAAAGTGTAGCTATCATTCTAAGTCTTTTGGATTAAGCACTTGGGCTTCAGACCAATTGTTTTACATTAGGAAGGTTTGTGGCCTGCACTGTGGTGGCAGGAAAGGTAGCTTACATCCTTCTAAGTTGGGAACTGCTGATTGAGGGCACAGTGTCTGTTATTCTAAAAGTGTATTAGTTCTGGTTTAAGCACTTGGGCTTCAGGCCAGTTATTTTACATTAAGAGGGTTCGTGGTCTGCACTCTTGTGGGAGGAGAGGCTGGACTCTGCCCTTCTGAGTTGGGAATTTCTGGTTAAAGGCTTATAGTGCCTGCATATCTGAACTGCGTCTTACTGTAATTGGTACACCTTGTTTGCTGTAGCATAGACTAGATCCAGGCCTGCTGAATCTAGCTTTGTTTGTATGCTTGTTGTTTGTTTGCTTGTTATTTCCCTGAAAAGCTAATTCCACCTAAAACGCGGCTTTTCAGCGCTTCTGTGGATCCCTAGTGATATCTGCATTGTTTACTGTACTTATTTCCTTGTTTCACTTGAAAGAAAGTTACTGTTTGTCGTTTTTGCATTTAAGTTACCTGTAACACATTGCATTTAAGTTACCTGGCACTTGCTCACTAAAGCAATTATATAAGTCAGCACTAAAAAAATAAAAGCACTACACCCTCACAAACTCCCCTTGAGTACCTTGTTCCCCACTGGCCCTTTTTTCAATTATAAAGGAATTCCCAATACTATTCTAGCATGTCCAAAGGTCAGTTGTCAATCTCCTCTCCGGTCCAGCTGGTGAATCTGGGAATCTTGAGGCAATGTTACAACTGCCTCATGTACACAGACAACCCTCTCCTCCTCCCAACAAATTCCAACACATGTGAGAGATGCAACCATACAGCCAAACTGGAGGCTAGGCTCTCTCAACTCAGTACTGGCGTAACCAGTCAGGAGGAGAAGGAAACCACACTCACTACAATTCCAGTGTCACATAGACCTACCAGGGCAGCAAACCATACACATAAACACACAAAAACATACTCAGAGGCTCTAAATAAAAATCTGCCTAAGCAGCAGAGACCTCCAAAGCAGACACCCAAGCAACCGCTACCCCAAAACAAAACACGTGCAACACATACCTCACAAAGCCAGTGTGCCGAACAGTCACGGCCCTTAAGGCTAAACAACACACCTGATACACTTGTAATAGGTGACTCTATCGTCAGGCACATTGACGTCCCGCTAACCAGGCTGAACAAGGAGAAGGTCACGGTGAGCTGCCTGTCGGGCGCTAGGATCCGCCACATAACACAAGCACTCAGGTCACTCCAAGGCAAGTACAAATATGACTCAGTCATTATCCATGCTGGTGTGAATGACCTGAGACGTACCTCCCTGGATTACATGAAAAGAGACATAGAGGAGCTCTCTGAGCATGTAGCCCAGGCCGGTATGACCCTGACCTTGAGTAGCATCTTACCCTCACCAAGAATGATGCCACAATATGAAGACAAGATGATCAATTTCAAAAACTGGCTTAAGTATTGGTGTCATTCAAAGGGGATCCAATGCCTGTCAGCCTGGGATGACATGCTCGACAAGCCACGATGCTTCGCTAGGGACGGCTTGCACCTGTCACCCCTGGGCTTTCGGATATTGGCAAAGGCTCTTGCTACCCCCATAGTGCCTTTTTTAAGCAAGGCTCAAAAGACAAACCCACCTCCAAAGGTATCACAAGGGATAAGAAACTAACAGTAATGCTACTCAATGCCAGAAGTCTAAACCTCAAGATGCACGCACTCAAAACTCTCCTTAGCATGGAGAACATCGATATCTGTGCAGTAACAGAAACCTGGTTCAAGGCTCCCGAGAGCACCCCGGCACTACCATGCTTTTCGGCCCCAAAACTTGGACCGAACCACAAAAGGAGGGGGAGTATCAATATTCGTCAAAGATAACCACACCTCCAAGTTGGTGGCACAGCACGAAGCATCAGATACTATCCATGTGCAACTAACAGTGGGTAAAACTGCCTTCCAGTTTATAGCCTGCTACGGACCACCCTCCCAAACCCAGGAACCCCACTCGGTCTTCCTGAGAACACTGGAAAATATGAAGGTCTCTCCAAACACCATTATATTGGGCGACTTCAACTACCCAAACATAGACTGGGAGCATTACTCTAGCTCCAACACCATAACCCAAAGATTCCTAGAATTTATAAACTCAAATGCTATGGAACAACTTGTTACCACTCCCACAAGAGGGGAAAACATACTGGACCTGATCATCACCAACATGGGGACTTTATGCTCCAGACCAGAAGTGTATCCCTCACTGGTAAGATCAGACCATAAACTAATCTCACTGGATATTCACATCCCGACCTCACCCCCTACCCAGAAAACCACAGTGAAAAACTTCTCTAAAGCAAATTTCACACTCCTCAAAATCGAGGTGGAATCCTTCAAAGCCCCCGGGTCTGTGGAAAATATGGCCCAGACCGCAGAATCCTTTATAAACGCATTCTATGAACACCTTCAGGAATGCATGGATCATGCAATCCCAAATAAAACAAAGACCCAATCCTCCAAAGGCAGACGTCCTGTCTGGTGGACCCCAGCCATAAACAAACTATACAATAGAAGGAGGAAGCTACTACATGATAGAGCAAAATCCCAAAAAGGGAAGGCATCTCTGATCAGTATTAGCAAAAAACTACAGGCACTCATAAAATCGTCTAAGGCCAGCTTCGAGAGAAAAATTGCACAGGACACTAAGGATAATCACAAGGCTTTCTTTAGTTATGTTAGTAACCTGGGTGGGAATTCCCAGATATGCTCAGAATTAGTCCAAAATAACAAAAAATACACCGAACCCACAGACATTGCCAACATGCTAGCTGACAGGTTCAGAGCAAACTCCCCACCAAAAGGGCAAATATCTATCCCAGCAGAGTGCTGCCCCCCTGACATCTCAGATGCTCAGGTAAGAGCCTCCCTCTCCAAAGCAAAAAACACAGCATCACTGGGACCAGACGGTGTCCCGGGCTGCGTCCTACATGAACTCCAAGAAGAGCTAAACCCAAACATAAAACTACTGTTCAATCTCAGCCTTACTACAGGATATGTACCCAAAGAGTGGCGTACAGCAACAGTGGTCCCTCTCCACAAAGGTGGTGCCTCAACGGATCCTGGAAACTATTGCCCCATAAGCCTGACTAGCTTGGTCTGCAAAGCTATGGAAAGGATCATCGTGGACCTCATAAATAAAGATATTGGGGACCTACAGACACTGGATCCTATCCAGTTCGGCTTTGTTAAGGACAGATCCTGCCTCTTAAACCTGGTCGATTTCTTTGAAACAGTCACCAAGGCCATTGACGAGGGGAAGGTGGTCCACACAGCCTACCTGGACCTCGCAAAAGCCTTCGATACAATACCCCACTCAGGCATTATAGATAAGCTCACCAGCTTAAATATAAACCCCTATGTCACTAGATGGGTTGCAAACTGGCTCAAGGACAGAACCCACATGGTTAGAATTGCTGGAGCCATGTCAGACTCCAAACCAGTTACAAGTGGCATCCCACAAGGCTCAGTCCTGGGACCTCTCTTGTTCGGTATATATTTCTCGGAGGTACAGGCCAACACGGAAGGACTGTGGCTGACCAAGTTGGCAGATGACTGCAAACTGCGCCATAATCGACTCTCCAGCCGACACAAGCATCCTCCAAAAGGGCCTCATAGAAACAGACAACTGGTGCCAGAGCCATGGCCTCAAGCTAAACGCCAAAAAGTGTATAGTCATCCCCTTTGGCAAAAACAAAGTGCCCACAAATTACCACATAGGTGGTAATCCATTAAGTACAGAAGAAGTAATTAGGGACCTGGGGACCCAAGTTTATAGCAATCTCTCATTTGACAACCACGTGGCCAAAGTGGTTAGAAACACATTTTATATAGCCCACCTAATCATGAAGGGATTCACATCTAGATCAGGGGAGGTCATCGTGCCTCTTTACTCATCCATCATCAGGCCCATAATTGAGTACAATTCCCCTTTTGGGATGTACCTTACCAGACACCTGCAGCAACTGGAAAGACCCAAAAGTATCTCACCAAGAGGATCAAAGGGCTCAAACAGATGCCATATGCTGCCCCGTTAAAGAAACACCAGCTCTACTCAGTGGCATACCGCCTGCTCAGAGGCAATCTGTGCCTGACGTATAAAGCCATGTCCAACCCGGAATTAATGGACATGCTGCACCTCAGAAAATCCAAATCCCATCGAGCCACGCGCTTGAGAGACTTGAACCTCAGCACTGAAATAAATAGGACATGCTGGAGGGACAGATTCATAACGCAGAGGCTCCCTTCACTCTGGAATAAAATCCCAGTCCAGGTTAGGCAGAGTCCCTCATTGACTCTCTTCATGAGGAATCTTGATGAGTGGATGGGAGATCGTAGGTTTACCCCGGGTATCACTTCTGTGTCACTGTTAGACAGAGGCACAGTATACTAACCTCGAAAAAGGGCATAGCAAAATTAATTTAAAATGGGTGGCGAAAGCCAAACACACTCTGGCTAGGCTTATAAATGCCCTAGGGCAGATAGCCTAGTATGAACCTATGACATCAAAATCCCTATAAAAATCTAAACCTGTAATCTGTATATAAAATGGCCTTAGGTCACTTCTCTTAAGTCAACTGACAACAAAAACAGGGAATTCCAATCAGATATTTGGCTGCAAAACACAGTTAAGAATGTAATTCTGACTCCAATGATTTCATTGCATCTCTGTTTTGATTTACATGGCACACTTACCTTGGCAGTTACACAAAATGTAGGCTTCACTGTACACAAATCAACATGCTGCCTTGGCCGGTCAAATAAAAGGTTATGTTTCTTCTACTCTAATGAGAATTTACTGCACATATATTCTGAACATTAGTTCCACCTTGCTTTGCAAGCAACAGTCAAGTAGTACCTCATGAAACCTAAGTCTAGTTTGAAACTGTGACAAGAAAGCCCTCTGAAGCACTGGATTTGGTAGCTATATACAAGAAGCTAAATGTTAGTTATTCTAAGTCAATTTACAATAAAAAAATTCAGGAACTTCTGATAAGAAGCTTGGGTAGAAAACTCCCAATCCCACTGGAATGTACCTCTTTTGAGTAGGTCCACCACCTCTGACTGTAAAGATGTTATGTAAATATAATGTCCACTTTGCCCTTTCATAAATATAATCATATCAATGATCATTCAGAAGTGATCCTACAACTTAATTGTCCTTTGTTTTCATACATCACCTGCCCTCCTCCAAAAGAAGTCCACATTCCAGACAGTTTTGACATATCATTGAGAAGAAAATGAAAAACATAAAAACATATTTCAGCTTGTTGCTGTTATACACATACACTGTCCTCTTTCAAGGCATATAATTTTTATTTGACAGTAATCATGTTATCTACTGTGTGCTTTCAAGTACAGTGTGCCTTCTCACTCCTGCTGCCAAAAGATAGTCACATTCTGTTTATCTTTGATGTTTGATTATGAGGAAAGTGAAAGAAACAATGATCACAGTAATGTATTTCAAACTTGTGCACTCAGACATGTATACATGCCTCTTTTCCCTCAAAACTAAATACTTGTTTTGCAAAACTCACATAACTGTCCCCGCTTTCATAAACATGTCTTCCCAAAACAAGATAGCCACTTCCTGTGTACACTTTTGAGGTCTGACTATGAATGAATTGAAAGGCATAGTGGCCTCAGTAATGAATTTCAATGTGTTGTTAATAACACTTACAAGCCCTTAGACAATCCTGATCATATACTTTGTCCCCATAAAGACAGCAACTTTCCATATACTCCCTTAATATGAGGTTGAAACCTCATCGCATTCTGACTGTGGTAAAATCAAAAATAATAAAAACAGGAATGTACTGAGATAGTGGCACTTTGTATTGTTACCACTGCTGACAACTATATCTGGCTTCCTGTCAGAAAGAAAAGAAAAAACACATTCCAGCTACACAGAGGTGTCTCTGTAGATTGGAGATCTGCTGCTTCTTGTACTCTTTTAGTCAAATAAACACAGGATGCCATGAAAGCACCAATATTGGCAGCCAATCTCAGTTGCAAAAAGGGCAGAGTAATAAGCTACAGATTGGCTACAAACATTTTGTTAATATGTTTGTATGTTACTGGTCAGTAGTCATGCTAAGAAACAGCATAACCTCTCACTTCCTGGTTAGATTTCTCATTGGTTTTAATGGGATGCTGTGGTTTACTTACTATAATAGCACTACCCAAACAATTATTTTCCTGTTATCTTGAAAAAGATTTTTTATTGCAAAATTGGTGTCATACATACTTTAAAATGAAAAGAAATAAAGTTAAAAGCAAGAGTACTCTGCACCTGCAGCAGAGATACATAACTTTTCAGGCTTGTTGGCTGTTGGTGAAGCACCCTCCAAGAGGAAAAAACGCTGAGAGAAGAAGGGAGCCACTTTTGAGATTTTAAGTATTTTTTCTGTTTATTTGCTAAGTTTTTCTGCATAGCTGCCTAGCTTGAGCATTTTCTGGCTTGTTAAACTTGATTTCTGTATTAGTAGCTGTATTTAGAGCACAACCAAAAGCTGTTTGCTGAATTTCCTGTTTGCACTTAATTTTAAATCGTTTTTTTCTTAAAACTTGCATATTTTCTATCCTTGACCTAGCACTCTTGTGTGGGGTCATTTACTGCACTGTTATAACTTGATATTACTTGTGAACCTCTGCTATCTCTGTAAAAAACAAAAACAAAAAAAAAATAATCTTGCTTTTTCCCACTTTTCTGAGAGTTAAAGTTCAGTTACAGGCTTGCTGTTCCTGAACTGTTTGAAAGTTTCTGTGAGGCCATTTTGCTTGGGCTGAAGGAGGGTCTCTGTGTTTATCAGTGGGAGTGACTAACATTGAGCAGCTTCCCTGCCCCGGAGAGGTGGTTACTGACTTGAAACTGTAGTTTTATTGGCCACTAGCTGTCATTTCCATAACTCCTTCATCTTCCTCTCTTAAAACCTAGTTGCCTCGTGGTTTGAGCGTCTTTTCAGGCTTGTTGGCTGTTGGTGAAGCACCCTCCAAGAGGTAAAAACGCTGAGAGAAGGGAGCCACTTTTGAGATTTTAAGTATTTTTTCTCTGTTTATTTGCTAAGTTTTTCTGCATAGCTGCCTAGCTTGAGCATTTTCTGGCTTGTTAAACTTGATTTCTGTATTAGTAGCTGTATTTAGAGCACAACCAAAAGCTGTTTGCTGAATTTCCTGTTTGCACTTAATTTTAAATCGTTTTTTTCTTAAAACTTGCATATTTTCTATCCTTGACCTAGCACTCTTGTGTGGGGTCATTTACTGCACTGTTATAACTTGATATTACTTGTGAACCTCTGCTATCTCTGTAAAAAACAAAAAAATAAATCTTGCTTTTTTCCCACTTTTCTGAGAGTTAAAAAGGTTCAGTTACAGGCTTGCTGTTCCTGAACTGTTTGAAAGTTTCTGTGAGGCCATTTTTGCTTGGGATGAACGAGGGTCTCTGTGTTTATCAGTGGTAGTGACTAACATTGAGCAGCTTCCTGCCCCGGAGAGGTGGTTACTGACTTGAAACTGTAGTTTTATTGGCCACTAGGGGTCATTTCCATAACTCCTTCATCTTCCTCTCTTAAAACCTAGTTGCCTCGTGGTTTGAGCGTCTTTTCAGGCTTGTTGGCTGTTGGTGAAGCACCCTCCAAGAGGAAAAAACGCTGAGAGAAGAAGGAGCCACTTTTGAGATTTTAAGTATTTTTCTCTGTTTATTTGCTAAGTTTTTCTGCATAGCTGCCTAGCTTGAGCATTTTCTGGCTTGTTAAACTTGATTTCTGTATTAGTAGCTGTATTTAGAGCACAACCAAAAGCTGTTTGCTGAATTTCCTGTTTGCACTTAATTTTAAATCGTTTTTCTTAAAACTTGCATATTTTCTATCCTTGACCTAGCACGTCATTTACTGCACTGTTATAACTTGATATTACTTGTGAACCTCTGCTATCTCTGTAAAACAAAAACAAAAAAATCTTGCTTTTTCCCACTTTTCTGAGAGTTAAAAGTTCAGTTACAGGCTTGCTGTTCCTGAACTGTTTGAAAGTTTCTGTGAGGCCATTTTGCTTGGGCTGAAGGAGGGTCTCTGTGTTTATCAGTGGAGTGACTAACATTGAGCAGCTTCCTGCCCCGGAGAGGTGGTTACTGACTTGAAACTGTAGTTTTATTGGCCACTAGGGTCATTTCCATAACTCCTTCATCTTCCTCTCTTAAAACCTAGTTGCCTCGTGGTTTGTTTCAGGCTTGTTGGCTGTTGGTGAAGCACCTCCAAGAGGAAAACGCTGAGAGAAGAAGGAGCCACTTTGAGATTTTAAGTATTTTTTCTCTGTTTATTTGCTAAGTTTTTCTGCATAGCTGCCTAGCTTGAGCATTTTCTGGCTTGTTAAACTTGATTTCTGTATTAGTAGCTGTATTTAGAGCACAACCAAAAGCTGTTTGCTGAATTTCCTGTTTGCACTTCATTTTAAATCGTTTTTCTTAAAACTTGCATATTTTCTATCCTTGACCTAGCACTCTTGTGTGGGGTCATTTACTGCACTGTTATAACTTGATATTACTTGTGAACCTCTGCTATCTCTGTAAAACAAAACAAAAAAAAAAATCTTGCTTTTTCCCACTTTTCTGAGAGTTAAAAGTTCAGTTACAGGCTTGCTGTTCCTGAACTGTTTGAAAGTTTCTGTGAGGCCATTTTGCTTGGGCTGAAGGAGGGTCTCTGTGTTTATCAGTGGGAGTGACTAACATTGAGCAGCTTCCTGCCCCGGAGAGGTGGTTACTGACTTGAAACTGTAGTTTTATTGGCCACTAGGGTCATTTCCATAACTCCTTCATCTTCCTCTCTTAAAACCTAGTTGCCTCGTGGTTTGAGCGTCTTTTCAGGCTTGTTGGCTGTTGGTGAAGCACCTCCAAGAGGAAAAACTGAGAGAAGAAGGGAGCCACTTTGAGATTTTAAGTATTTTTTCTCTGTTTATTTGCTAAGTTTTTCTGCATAGCTGCCTAGCTTGAGCATTTTCTGGCTTGTTAAACTTGATTTCTGTATTAGTAGCTGTATTTAGAGCACAACCAAAAGCTGTTTGCTGAATTTCCTGTTTGCACTTAATTTTAAATCGTTTTTTTCTTAAAACTTGCATATTTTCTATCCTTGACCTAGCACTCTTGTGTGGGGTCATTTACTGCACTGTTATAACTTGATATTACTTGTGAACCTCTGCTATCTCTGTAAAAAAAAAAAAAAAAAAAATCTTGCTTTTTTCCCACTTTTCTGAGAGTTAAAAAAGTTCAGTTACAGGCTTGCTGTTCCTGAACTGTTTGAAAGTTTCTGTGAGGCCATTTTGCTTGGGCTGAAGGAGGGTCTCTGTGTTTATCAGTGGGAGTGACTAACATTGAGCAGCTTCCCTGCCCCGGAGAGGTGGTTACTGACTTGAAACTGTAGTTTTATTGGCCACTAGGGGTCATTTCCATAACTCCTTCATCTTCCTCTCTTAAAACCTAGTTGCCTCGTGGTTTGAGTTTCAGGCTTGTTGGCTGTTGGGGAAGAAGCTGCCAAGAGGAAAAAACGCAGAGAGAAGAAGGGAGCCACTTTGAGATTTTAAGTATTTTTTCTCTGTTTATTTGCTAAGTTTTTCTGCATAGCTGCCTAGCTTGAGCATTTTCTGGCTTGTTAAACTTGATTTCTGTATTAGTAGCTGTATTTAGAGCACAACCAAAAGCTGTTTGCTGAATTTCCTGTTTGCACTTAATTTTAAATCGTTTTTCTTAAAACTTGCATATTTTCTGTCCTTGACCTAGCACTCTTGTGTGGGGTCATTTACTGCACTGTTATAACTTGATATTACTTGTGAACCTCTGCTATCTCTGTAAAAAACAAAAAAAAAAAATCTTGCTTTTTCCCACTTTTCTGAGAGTTAAAAGTTCAGTTACAGGCTTGCTGTTCCTGAACTGTTTGAAAGTTTCTGTGAGGCCATTTTGCTTGGGCTGAAGGAGGGTCTCTGTGTTTATCAGTGGGAGTGACTAACATTGAGCAGCTTCCCTGCCCCGGAGAGGTGGTTACTGACTTGAAACTGTAGTTTTATTGGCCACTAGGGTCATTTCCATAACTCCTTCATCTTCCTCTCTTAAAACCTAGTTGCCTTTTTCAGGCTTGTTGGCTGTTGGTGAAGCACCCTCCAAGAGGGAGAGAAGAAGGAGCCACTTTGAGATTTTAAGTATTTTTCTCTGTTTATTTGCTAAGTTTTTCTGCATAGCTGCCTAGCTTGAGCATTTTCTGGCTTGTTAAACTTGATTTCTGTATTAGTAGCTGTATTTAGAGCACAACCAAAAGCTGTTTGCTGAATTTCCTGTTTGCACTTAATTTTAAATCGTTTTTCTTAAAACTTGCATATTTTCTGTCCTTGACCTAGCACTCTTGTGTGGGGTCATTTACTGCACTGTTATAACTTGATATTACTTGTGAACCTCTGCTATCTCTGTAAAAACAAAAAAAAAAAAAAATCTTGCTTTTTCCCACTTTTCTGAGAGTTAAAAAGTTCAGTTACAGGCTTGCTGTTCCTGAACTGTTTGAAAGTTTCTGTGAGGCCATTTTGCTTGGGCTGAAGGAGGGTCTCTGTGTTTATCAGTGGGAGTGACTAACATTGAGCAGCTTCCCTGCCCCCGGAGAGGTGGTTACTGACTTGAAACTGTAGTTTTATTGGCCACTAGGGGTCATTTCCATAACTCCTTCATTTTTATCCAGCCCCCTCTATAAAGCAGCGCTTTAGCGCGATTAGTCTGATTTTATTTAGGATGCTACTGTTGAGCTTTTGTTGCATATTAGGCAGGCAGTTTAAGCAGGTTTAAGTTAGTTATTGGACTACCCTACACTCGGCAATGTTACAATTGCCTCATGTACGTTACCACACACACTATCACAGCCCTTAAGGCCAAACACAATGCCAGACACACTACTCATTGGGACTCTAGATATTGGCAAAGGCCTTGCCACTCCCCCGGCAGTGCCTTTTAAGGCCCAAATCAAATTCCTAACAGAAGAAGAAACAAAAAAGGAAAAAACTAAGGGTAATGCTGCTCATGCCAGAAGTCTAAAACTCAAAATGCACGGGACTGGCCCTTCTCACACCATCATACTAGGTGACTTCAATTACCCTAATATAGACTAGCCCAAACACCCTAGCCAAAAGTTCCTGGAATTCATAAACTCAAATGCCATGGAGCAACTAGTCACCATGGAGGTCCTCATCCCACCCCACCTGAAATCATCCAGTCTGGTGGACCCCAGCCATAAACAAACTCTACAACAAAAGGAGGAAGCTACTACAAGATAGAAATCATCCAAAATAGCTAAAGACTCAAAAGACAATCATAAGGCCTTCTTTAGCTATATTACTGATCCTACAGACATTGCCAACATACTGGCTGACAGGTTCAGTGCAAACTTCTCCCCTCCCCAAAGGAGAGATATCTATATTGCAGCCCCCAAACATCTCCAGCGCCCAAGTGAGAACTGCTCTCTCCAAAGCAAAAACACAGCATCCATGGGACCTGATGGTGTCGCTCCATGAACTCAATGAGGAATTAAACCCACAGCTAGGACAGCTGTTTAATCAAAGTCTTACCTCTGCAACTGTGGTACCACTTCACAAAGGCGGTGCCTCCACCAAAGCCATGGAGAGGATCATAATGGACCTCATAAATAAAGACATAGGGAATTTGCAGACTTTGGATCCAACCCAGTTTGGCTTTGTCAAAGGCAGATCATGCCTTTTAAACTTGGTTGACTTTTTCAAACAGTCACCAAAGCCATTGATGAGGAAAGGCAGTCCATACAGCCTACCTCGATCTGGGTATCATTGAAAAACTCATCAGCTTAAATGTCAACCCATACATCACAAGATGGGTTGCAAACTGGCTGAGTGACAGAACCCACAGGGTCAGAGCTGCTGGCGCCATGTCAGACTCAAAGCCTGTCACAAGTGGTGTCCCACAGGGCTCAGTCCTGGGCCCACTCTTGTTTGGCATCTACTTTTCCGGTACAAGCAAACACAGGAGGGTTATGGCTGACAAAGTTTGCAGATGACTGCAAACTGTGCGCCATAGTAGAAAACACATCTGACACAGATATCCTTCAGAAGGGTCTCACAGAAACGGATAACTGGTGCCAGAGCCACGGCCTAAAGTTAAATGCCAAAAATGCATAGTCATAGAAAAACAAGGTTACCCCTAGCTACCAAATAGGTGGCAATCCACTGAGCACAGAAGAAGTTATCAGGGACCTGGGGACCCAGGTTGATAGTAGTCTGTCATTCGACACCCATGTAGCTAAAGTAGTTAGGAAGACCTTCTACATTGCCCACCTTATCATGAAGTCATAGTCTCCTTTACTCATCACTCATCAGACCAATGATTGAGTACAATGCCCCATTCGGAATGTATCTGAGCAGCTGGAGAGGCCACAAAGTTCCTCACCAAAAGGATAAAGGGTCTCAAAAATCTGTCCTATGCTGCCCGACTGAAAGAACTCCAGCTCTATTCAGTGCTCAGAGGTGACCTTTGCCTAACATACAAGGCCATGTCAAACCCAGATTTGATGAATATGCTTCACCTCAAAAATCTAGATCCATCAGAGCCACAAGGGCGGAGACTTAAACCGGATAGATTCATCACCCAAAGACTCCCTATGCTGTGGAACAAAATGCCTTGTTCAAGAGAAATCTTGACCAATGGATGGGAGATTATACCCCAGGGATTACCTCAGTGTCACTGCTCGACAGAGGCACAGAAAAATAATTACTAAAGGGGTGGCCTAAGCCACACTTGTAAATGCCCTCGGGCAGATAGCCTAGTATGAACCTATGAACCTATGAACTGCTGAAGTAATTATTCTTAGCTCCTGCAGGTAAGGGGTTAAATCTATTAAATTTGCTTTTATCAAAATTTCCTACTATAATTTTAACTTACAAACAGTGGCATGGACATCTTGATATGTAAATAAATCAATATTCTCCAAGAGGAAATGACTCCACTGCCACATATTCAAAGTATGTGATCGTAGCTTGTGGGCATCTGAATACCAAAAGGAGATAACACAGCTTACATCTATTGGAATTCAGCAAGGTGTTATAACAATGTTACTAGTTTCCTGACAGATGCAAGAGCTTCAATAAAAATACATTTAATTTAGCAGAATCAAATGCACAAGATTGATGCCTCAGGTATTCACCCTTTGGCCACATAAATGTCTGAACAACAAAATCTAAACATTCTAATAAGTAGTTTGGTAGCAGGCTGTGCAATTTTACTTTTGCTTCTATCAAGTAAGGCAAGATAACCTTACCTGCCTCTCTGAACAGCAAGGGCATCAATCTCATCAAAAAAGAGAATGGAAGGTGATACAGCTCTAGCTTTTCGAAAAATCTAAAAACAAAAATACACAAAACAAGATAATCATTTTTAAACCGCTGTCTCTGCACATGTTATAATAAATAAGACTCCAAATACAAAACTGGGGAAGGCAATAGACTGAATCTGGATACAAACTTGGAACCTGCACATCTATACACCTCCACACATATTGTACTTGCAAAGAATAAAAATGAAAAATAAAGCATAATCTGTCAGTATATATATGTGTGTGCATGTGCAGGTGCATGTGTGTGTGTGTGTGTGTGTGTGTGTGTGTGTGTGTGTGTATATATATATATATATATACACACACACACACACATATATATATACATATATATATATATATATATATATATATATATATATATATATATATATATATATATATATATATATATATATATATATATATATATATACACATATACATATATAAATATACAGATATATATGTGTGTATGTATGTGTGTGTGTATATATATATATATATGATTCAGCAAAATTATGAGATAATAAACATTTGTCATTCTCAATTTATGATGCAGCTTCTCAGAAACAAATGTTTAAAACAAAGAAATACACAGACAGAATGAAAACATTTTAAAAAGATCATGTTATACAAAATATTGTACAAAAGGCATATTTCTACAGAATTTAATATGCATTTTAAGTTCTGCCTCTGGACTGCAAAATTAAGAAGTCAGTGAAATGAAGACATAACCCCAGGAGGCTATTTTTAAAATGTATTTAAGTTATATTGTTTAATTGATGGTATTTATTTCGCCTGAAGAAGCCTTGAAGGTGAAAGTGTTTACTTGCAAACTTGAACTTGGATTAAATATTTGTTATTTTAGAGTGTTTCGTTTTCTTTTTGGATTTGATTTTGTGACTGAGAACTGGTTAACTGCCTCACAGCCGTTTTTTTTTTGGATACTGTTATTTGTTTTGAGTGGAGTTAAGACACTCGAGAAATACTGAGGAAATTCTCTTAGAGTGAGAACTGTGACACTAAATATGACATCTGTGATTATTAAAACTTTTGGAGAGTTGGCAGACATTTCTGACAACCCACTAATAGAAGTTGAGACTATAGAGTGTGAACAGAGCACAGGAGATAAAAATGTATATGTGAATTTGCTTTCCACTTTTAAATTGAAGTTGAGAGACTTTGAGCATACTTTGATGGCTTATAAACGTTTACAATGGCAACAGCGTTTGTTTGAAGCCTACTTGAAGTATAAGGTCATGCCAAGGGGCCTCCATGTATTAAAAATGCCATCTTACTGGGATAAATTCCTTGACTTATTACGGAGATGGCAAATGATAAACTTAAGCTGCTCATTTAACTACATGGAACTCATGAACGCTTATTTTTTGCCTATGGAACAGGAATGCCGCTCCTAGGCTGAAGATCTTTATAATAATTTAGTTTCATGTGGTGATTTTACTGAGTATGGCATGCTTTTAAGTGAATATTTTGGCAGGCTAGCAGCTTTTGAGAAGAAATTGGCTGCTGGCAAGAAGAAAAAGTTACAAAGAGATCTCATAGACTTTGAAAAGGAGAATGTCTTCCTTTGGCTGAAGAAGAGAGTAGAGAACAATCAGCATGTGCTTTTGAACGACGTAGAACTGCCCCTGTTGCAAGAACCACCTTTGCTACAACAAACTGAATGAGGAGAATTTTCTGCTAGCTCATCTGTTAATAGTTGGTTAACAGTGGAAATAATGCCAGAAGTGGTACTAATGCCGGAAGAAGAAGGGATATCTAACAGAATTGGTTTGCAGAGTGGTCTAACACGGCGGCTTGCTACATACGAGTTACCGGTTGACGTCATGGCTTCTGTGTCAACATTTATAGCTGCAGGAGAAGCCGTTGCGGATAGGGATGAGTTTAACTCACCAGTTGGGAGGACAACAAAGACACCATCACAGGGAGGAGGATTGAAGCGAGATATACTAGCATGCGTGGATGCTGTATGCATGAACGTTTTGGATCCAGTGGATTTTCCGCTTCTCCTCAATCAACCCTTGCCCATGCTGAATCCGAGAATGAAGATGCAGTCTAGCGAGCAGAGTGATGAACGTGGATTCCAGCAGGCGTCCCTTTACGAGGAGCCAATTAACCAAGTAAATATGATATTTAACTTATCCTCACATGTACTTACACAAGCAGAGCTATCTGTGCTTAACATTTCAGAAACATTGACTGAGGTTAAATATTTTATACGTAATTTATGTTTGAAAACATGTTTTCCTAATCCTGATGCTGGTTATTACGTAGCTAATGGTTTAAGACAAAGTAGTACCTTTGTGCCCTTTAATAATGTCCACTTGCAAGTTTTTGAAAAGATGGTAGAACAAGACATATATAATTTATATATGAAGAATAATGTACCCACATTTTACAATTTAACTAAGGAAAAGAATGCTGCTATTCACTCTTTGATAAATAATTCAAACCTTGTAATAAAACATACAGATAAAGGGGGAGGCATTGCTGTAATGAGTAAAGATTTTTATATGGAAAAAATGGAGCTTATGTTGTAAGGGGATGAATACAGTAACATTACAAGGAGTGAAAGTAATCGCTTATGTCCCAAATTAAAGGAAGCTTTGAATGTTTTAAATGATAGCGGTAAGCTTGATGACAGAACATTTGACTATTTGTTTATAGAAAATCCAAAAATACCTGTTATTTATAGGATACCTAAGCTGCACAAGGATTGGACTAGCCCACCCATGAGGCAGATTGTGTCTGCTCGTGGGTGGGTTACAGAACCACTGGAGAAAAAATTAAGACCTGTATTAGAGAAAACAGAAACTATTTTAAAAGACACCAACACCTTTTTAAAGTAGTTGTATGAATGGTCGAGTGGACAACTTCCTTTTAATTCCCATATGGTGACAATGGACGTTGATTCTTTGTTTACTTCAATACCTCACATACATGGTGTTGAATGTGTCAGAATATTCTTGGAGAGGTTTTCAGACTATGATACTGAGAAGATCAGACTATTGTGTGACCTATTAAAAATGGCTTTAACATCAAATATTTTTATTTTTGACACTAGTCTGTATTATCAAGAAAGAGGAGTAGCAATAGAAACAGCAGTTGCAAATACCTTTGCGAATATTGTCATGTACATGTGGGAAGAGACATATGTGTTGTCTTTGACTAATCCTTTTAAGAAGTGCATTAATTTTTATAATAGATTTGTCGATGATCTTTTTGTTGTGTGGGAAGGTAATTGAGATGAATTTGAACAGTTTATATTATAAGTTAATGGAACTATTACTTTTCTAAGATTCAAACATGATATACCTAAAGAACAGATTACATTCCTTGATGTAAAATTAAAGAAGGATGAGCAGGGTACAGTATATACAGAACTATACGGAAAGGAGGATAAGTGTAATAGTTACTTGCATCGTAATAGCATGCATCCTCCATTTATGTTTGGAAATATAATAAAAAATCAGTTGCAACGAGTTATTAGACTAAATACTGTACATGATAGGATGTCCGAACAATTGGATGTTGTGGTCTCTGACTTTTTAAATAGGGGTTACCCAGAGTCTGAAGTCCGTGTTGCCAGTAGGAGCATACAACAGCAAAGACTAAGCAGAGGGCTTCAGCCCTATTTTGGTAGTGTGAGTCAGGATAGAGTTAGAGCAAGACCGCAAGTAAATAAAAGGAGGTGTATGCTTACCTATAACAGGAACAGTGAAGCAGTAAAAAATATTATTAGGCAACATTGGCCAATTTTAAGGGATGTCCCGGCATTAAAGGTACAAAAGGAAGAACACTTTGAAACAGATGTTATGTTATAAGGAGCAACCCAAAGAATTTTTTAAGTAAGGAAAGGTGAAACAAGGTACATTTAAATGCGGGAATTGTGTTTACTGCAAGCATATGTTCACAGAGAAATCCATTACACATCCCATGACAGGTACAGAGTTTGTTTTACATGCATATGGGAATTGCAATACAAGTAATTTAATATATTTAGCCAAGTGTGAAATCTGTGATGCTTTTTATGTGGGTATGACAAACAGGAAATTTAAAGAGCGTATAGCCTGACATCTCAATGATATTAGACATAGAGTAGCTACAAATGCTCTTAGTAAACACATTATAGAGAAAGGTGATCAACATAGTTTTAGGTTTATGATTTTAAAAGTAATTTATAGACCATTATGGGGTGGGAATATAAAACTTTTAACTGAAAATGAAGAGATGAGATGGATTTTAAGAATGAGAGCGTTTGTACCACCTGGTCTTAATGACAGTTTTACTTTAAAGCCTTATTTAAATATACTGCATCAGAAGGTGTCATTAGAGTCATATGATTTTTTAAAATGTATTTAAGTTATGTTGTTTAATTGATAGTATTTATTTCACCTGAAGAAGCCTTGAAGGTGGAAGTGTTTACTTGCGAACTTGAACTTGGATGCAATATTTGTTGTTTTAGAGTGTTTCCAGTTTTCTTTTTGGATCTCTTTCCATATCGCCGTTGCAGCATTCTTCAGCTAAGGGACAGAACAAGAACTCAAGAGGAAACCTGGGAAGAGGAAGACAGGGAGGAACTCCCTACAAACCCATGCAGAATAGCTCTGGCAAAGTCTGCTCTGGCCCTGGAAATAACACCCAACTTATAATGTTTAGTGAAAGTGTGAAGAGAGGACCAAGTAGCAACCTCACGTATAGAATTGGTATTCAGACCCTTGAAAAAGGCACCAGAGGAGGCATCTGCCCTAGTAGCATGTGCCTTAAAAGACGATGAAAGACATTTACCATGAAAAGAATAACAGAAGGAAATGGCTAATAATATCTGAGCTGTCTATGCAAATCCAAGGTGTGAAGAACCTTCTCAATGGAAGACTGCAGAGAAGGAAAAAAGGAAAGAAGACAAACGTACTGATTAAGGGGCAACTCATTTAATCACCTTGGGCATAAAGAACAGATTAGTGCAAACAGACATCCTGTTTCTATGAAAAACTAAAAAAGGAGGAAGAGCCATGACAGCCTGAAGTTCAGATACTCTCTTGGCAGAAGTATGGGCAAAAAGAACAGCCTTCCAAGTACAATGTTGAAAGGATGCTGAAAAAGCAGGCACAAAAGGAGACTGGGTTGATTTTTTCAAGCACAAAACTGATATCCCAGGAAGGAAGAATAGGCCATCTGGGGGGGCTGATATGAAGGATGCCATTAAAAAGAAGTTATGTACTCAACATAACGTTCCATCTGAGTAGTTATACTTCATTTTTCTGCAACCTGTGGGTATACGGATCCGAGCCGGCAACTTTTTTTCTAGCATCTACTCCAAGCTCTGAGTTCCTCCACTTACCCATAATGCCCTACCATCTCCTATCTTCCCTCAGATTGAGTTTGCTGCAACTAAAAACATAAGCAAGTCAGCCCAATGAACCAAACCTGAAAAGACAGGACAAGGTCCGGGGGATGGAGGGAGGGAATGTTGCAGAAAAATGAAGTATAACTACTCAGATGGAACGTTATGGTGAGTGCATAACTACTTTATCTGAAGTAGTTAACTTCATTTTTATCTGCAACCTGTGGGTCAGAGTCCCCAGCTACTCCAATCCTGGGAGGCCCTTATGGAAGGATATTCCTGAGCACCGCAGAGCCAAAGGATGCTCTACCTCTAGAAATCAGATCTAATTTGTAATGGGAAATGAAGGTATTTGAATTGGCCCAGGTCGCTACTGCACAAATGTCGTCCAAAGGCACCCTAGAACAAAAAGCAGCAGAAGTCGCCATGGACCTGGTAGAGTGAGCCTTAACAATATCAAGAGGAGATAAACCCTTTGCTTTGTAGGCATGTGAAATACAAAGAGTGATCCATCTGGCCAAAGAAACTTTAGAAATAGCTTTTCCCATAAATGCTTTGGAAAAGGAAACAAACAATTGGTCAGTCTTGCGGAAAGACTTCGTTCTATGAAGATAAAAATGAAGCTATCTATGAACATCTAACAAATGAAGTTTGTGTTCATCTTTATTTTGGAATTTAGGGAAGAAAACAGGCAGATTAATGGACTGGTTTATGTTTGCTTCAGATGCCACTTTGAGTAAGAAGGAAGGAATAGTACAGAGAGACCCTATCCTTGTGGAAGACTAAATACGGAGGCAAGGCAGACAGAGCTTGAAGCTCAGAAACCCTCCTAGCAGATGGAAATGGAAATGGAAAAGCACTTCCATTTACTGCGATAAAGTTTCCTAGTGGAGTCTTTAATAGAAGCCACCAGAATGGATTTTACTGAGGGTGAAAGACTGGGAGTCCTGGCAATCAACGGAACTGGAGCAACTAGGCTGTCAGCTTGAGGCTGCCCAGATCGGGCGGACGGGCCCCTGATGGATGAGAGATTAGATCTGGGCAGGGATCCAAAACCAACAGGGGAGCTAAGAGATGAGACCAAAGGAATGGGAACCAAACCTGACAAGGCCAGAATGGGACAATGAGGATCACTTTGCACCGCAGTCGGCAAGCTTACTGTAGAAACTTCAGAATGAGTGGCAATGGTGGATAAAAGCATACAGAAGCCCGGGGGCCAAGCATGGACTAGAGCATCTCTGGGGACTTCCCCTGGTGAGGGAATCAGAGCAAATAACTCGCTGCACTTCGTGGTGGAAGGAGATGAGAAGAGATCACAGCAAGGCTGACCCCATGCAAGGAAGATCTCCTCCACTACTGACTGTTTCAGAGACCACTCATACAGCATCAGAATAGCCCAACTCAATCTGTCCGCTAAAATGTTGGAGCATCCTGGGATGTGCGTTGCTATCAGAAACCGACCAGTGGAGATCACCCATTCCCACACTCTCATGGCCTCGCGACATAGGGGACAGGATCTGGTTCCCCCCTGCTTGTTGATATACCAGACAACCGACATGTTGTCTGACTGAATTGCAATCAATCCATGAGGAAGGACAGTGTGAAAGGCTTCCAACGCTAAAAGCACTGCCCTTACCTCTAGAACATTTATGTGCAACTTGGTCTCTGACTGGGACCACATGCCTTGGACTGTCCTTCCCAAACAGTGCCCCCCCCATCCAAGTTGGAAGGCGTCCATGGTCACTGTGGCTTGGACTGGAGATGACGTGAAAGGTCATCCTTCTGATATCTCCAGTGAACTTAACCACCAAAGAAGAGATGTCCTGCAGATGTGACTGATCTTGATCGGAAATTCCATGGGCAGGTCTAGCCAAGACCACTGAACAGCCAGAGTCCATTGAAGAACCCGCATGTGAAGGCGCGCACAAGGGAGAATTGATATGGCGGCAGCCATGGAGCCCAGAGCCCAGAGAACTTCGCTCGCCTTTGGAGACTTAGAGTTTGCTATCTGAGCTATGTGGCACCTGAGGTGTAAGATCCTGTCTGGATTTAAGAATACCTTCATCTGCAAAGTATCTAGCCGTGCCCCAATGAAGTCTAGAACTTGTATTGGTTGCAAATGGGATTTCTGAACACTGACTGTAATTCCCAGTAGATCTGCCAACCGAATGAAGTAATCTTGGGCCACACACAGGTGTTGCTTGTTGGGCGCAGTGAAGAGCCAATTGTCCAGGTATAAAAACACCTGAATATCCTGAAGCCTCAGGTGAGTCGCTACAACTGCCATTACCTTGGTGAATACCCTGGGGGCTGTGGTGAGACCAAAGGGTAGGGCTCTGAACTGAAAATGACTGGCTCCCAGACGAAAGTGCAGAAACTTCCTGGAGCTTCTGTGTATTTTGATGTGGTAGTAAGCATCCTGGAGGTCTAACGAGCACATACAGTCGCACTCTCGAAAATAAGGTAGAATGGACTGTAGGGTAACCATCCGGAATTTCTGTTTGACTACAGACAAGTTTAATTTTGACAGGTCTAGAATGGGCCTGAGGTTCCCTGTCTTTTTTGACATCAAAAAGAACCTTGAGTAGATGCCTGATCCGGACTGATCGGGGGGAGACCTGTTTGATGACTCGTTTGAGAAGCAGCTTTGAAACCTCTAGAGCTGATGCCTCCCTGTGAGCGGGTGGAACATCCAGGAGGTGTTTTGAAATATTTGGAGAGGCAACAAATGGGATAGTGTAACCTCTGGATATTATCTGTAACACCCAGCAATCTGTCGTAATGGAATCCCATGCCGCTGGGTGTAAGGACAATCTTCCCACGACTGCCTCCAGAGTAGGACAGTCGGGCAACCCCTCAGGGCTGCTGACCAGGTCTATCAGAAAAGGGTTCCCTTGACTCAAAATTCCTGGGACCCCCCTCTACCTCTGGGTCGGCATCAATCCTGTCCCCCTCTGCCTCTGGGGGAATAGTTGTCCTCTGAATCACGGGAAAACTGAGATTTTCTGAACCACATCTTCTTCTACCCTCTTTGATTCCTAGAGAAGGACCGCTGAGGGTTAGAGAAGCGGATCCCGATGGCAGACAAAGTCTTCCCGTCTTTTTCACTCTGGACAAGTGTGTGACATACTGTCTTCCTGAAAAGGGAAGAACCGTCGTAGGGAGCGTTGATAAACGACGCCTTGAAAGAGTCTGCGAACTGAGACAATCTGAGCCAGGCATGACACCTCATGGCTATGCCTGTCCCAGCCACCCTAGCTGCTCCTTCCATGGCATGAGAAAGGAGTCGCATCGACGTGTTTGAGACAGACTTCAGAGTAGACATTTTTGTAGAGAACAACTGTCTGTCCTGCGGCAATAAAGACTCTGGGGGCGACTTAGCGAATTCCGAAGCAAGGTCTCGCTGTAGCTGGATCACATGTGCCAAATAATTCAGCGCAGGGATTGAAAAGGTTGCTGAGGAATAGACGCACTTCCCAAACCTACCCACCGACCTGGACTCCTTGTCTGGTGGGTGGACTGAGGAACTCTCCTGTGCTAGTTCCTTCTTTGTGGCCGCTGCAACCAACACAGTGTCAAATGGGGCTCCTTTTGACCAAGGTTGTCTTTCGGAAGGGGGAGATAAAATTTTATCAGGGCGTTTGGGGATGGGCTCTACGGTGTCAGGCTCCTTCCATGCCTGCATGGTGATAAGGTCCACCAATGGGTCCCACTGGTGGGGGCACCCAGGAAGTAGATGGGCCCGTGCCAAAGGCCTCCAGGAACACTGACTCATCCTCAGAAGGTTTTGGGGCTGACCAACCTCCCCTCTGATGGAGGGTCTCCATGATTTCTCTGAAGGAGACGTCTTCGGGAGGTGACCTGGGGGAACCTTCTCCTTCATCTAAGTCAGTGTCCGTAGTGAGGGACTTGGGGGAGTCTAAGTGCCTCCTTTTGCACTTGCGCTTACGGTGACCCTCTTCAGTGGAACTCTCAGAAGGGGATTCGTGAGCCGCAGGGGTTTCCTCAGGGAAATTAACCTGGGGGTCCTCTGGCATGGGCTGTCCCTGAGACAGGATGAAGGGAGTCGTCACCAAATCCAGGGGGGCCTGGGTGGTATCCGAGGGGATGGGCTGGGGTCTCTATCCCTGGGAGAGAACCTTCTCCACCACTTCGAAGGCCGAGGGAGAGCGGACCTCCTTAGCACCCAGTAAGGAAGACGCCCTCCCCGGATCCGAAGCGGGGACCGGAGCCGAAGCCAGGGTAGCCTGAAGTCCGATGGAACGGGTCAGATCCGCAAAGGTCGGAGACGAAGAATCCATTCCCTCATGTCTGACTCCCTGCCTGCGGCTCCCGAGAGTTGCTCTGATCTGAACAAGTCGGATCCGAGGAACTCAAGGTAACAGCCGTAGTCGAGGTTGGAGGAACCATTGGCACGGAGCTACCAGCTACGAAAAACCTCGGATCCAAGAGCCCCGAAGCCGAAGCACGGATCAGGGAAGGAGAGATGGGGCAGATAAAAGGCATGGAGGTCCTCCCCTCCAGAGGGAGAGGGGCCTGGCAAGACTCCCATTTGTATTTGGGTCTGAATGAATCTCCGCATCATCCTGTCCATGTCCGATAAACTCAGAGTCGGTCTGGAAGAGGCCACCGACTCGGATCTGGCTGGTCTGCGCAATGGGCAGGAAGGCCTCGGGTCCAAAATGTTCCAACAGCTCCAGTGAAAAACGAGGAGACCGGAGCCATGGAGAAACAGGCCTCATGGCCTTAGAAGGGGGACTAAGAAAGAGCTCCCTGTCCGGGGATCTCTTATGATGTCTGTCCTTTCTTTTCTCCCTATCCTCTCTGCGCCTTTCTTCGTCTTTTTCTTTTCCCCTTGTCAGCCATGCTGACTGTAGATTTGTCTTTATTAGACCCATCACCAGAAGAAGAAGAGGGAGGTTGAGTCCCTGTCTGGGTGGGAGGTTGAACACTAGCAACCGAGGCCGTGGCAGATTCCAGCATGGCAGCGTGGAGAAGGCCTTTGGCTACTAACTTGGCCTTCTGATCTCTAAGGGCCCTCGGATTGAACCCGGTGCAGATAGCACATTGAGTGGACAAATGTGCCACTCCCAAGCAAATTACACACAGAGTGTGACCATCAGCCGGGGAGGGCTTATGGCCACACACTGTACATTTCTTGAAAACAGATTTTGGCTGATCAGTCATGGTCCTGCACCCAAAAGGAAAAAATACTACCTACCAGACAAAACCACACACAAACACAGGTAGGGGAAGGGCAGGCCTAACAATTACTATACCAAGTTAGCAAAACCTTTTTTTTTTTTTTCTTAAACCGACAGACAAGCAATGCACTAAATAAGGGGAGGAAGGGAAAAAAAAATCACTCAGACACACATTAGATTTAAGTAATAATGCCACTTACTATCCCTGAGCTCAGAGCAAAGGAGACCACGATGCACACTACTGGAGTGGCAAACGAGATCTGGTGGAGGATAGGAGATGGTAGGGCATTATGGGTAAGTGGAGGAGCTCGGAGCTTGGAGCAGATGCTAGAAAAAAAGTTGCCGGCTCAGAATCTATATGGATCCGTATACCCACAGGTTGCAGAAAAAATAAAGTTAACTACTTCAGATTAAACTGTTTGACCTCAAACCTAGAGGCCAGAGGAGGAGTCAAGGGCAGACAAGCAGAGACTGCTGAAAGGCGAGCTTTAAATGAAGAATCCAGATGGCGAGAGAGGCACCAGATAGAAATTCTCTTCCATTTGGACATATATGATTTTCTGGTAATGGCTTCCCTGGCCTCCTGCAGAACCAGGAGCACATCATCAGAACACGGGTGCCTAAAATGGATCAAAACCCTATCACTCACAGTGGCAGGTGAACTGTAGACAGGTGTGGTTGGACAGCGCAGTGGTGCAGCGGTAGCATTGTCGCCTCACAGCAAGAGGTTCTCCAGTTCGATTCTCAGCTGGAGTCCCTTCTCTCTGGAGTCTGCATGCCCTCCCTGCATTCATGTGGGTATCCTCCCACATTTACAAAGACATATGTTGGAAGCAATTCTCCCTGGGCTTCCGCTGAAAACTAGCTTCTGGTAAACAAATGTTAAATAAAAAATAAATAAAGAGATCCCTTGTCTTGTGTGAGAAAATCCACTCAGTGAGGTAACTTGTGGTAATTGTCCCTGGCCAAGTGAGACAGAAGGGGAACCAACGGTGTCTGGGCCAAAAAGTGAGTCTTCGGCAAGATTTGTGTGGTAGTCCTTCCTCATCTTTTGAAGAATCCATGATAACAGAGGAAGGGGTGGGAAAACATACAGAAACATCCCCTTCCAAGGCAAAGACAGAGCATCCACTTTCCAAGTCGGAGGACTATGGACTCTAGAACAGAACAGAACAGAGGAAGTTGTCTGTTCAGAGTGGAGGTGAAGAGATCTACCTGAGGAATACGTCACTGATGAACAATGTCCAAGGACACATCTCTGTGAAGCATCCATTTGTGAGTTTGTGTTCTGGACCTGCTCAAATAATCTACCACTAGACTGTAATCTGAAGGAATGTAAACTGCCTGAAGAGTCTCTTGATACTGTTTAGCTAGATTCTTACCTGAAGAGCCAGACTGCAAAGCAGATAGCACCGCTTGACCACCTGCTTGTTGACGTACAACATCACTGTGGTATTGCCAGTGAAGACTTTGAGGGACTGGGATGAAAGAGGGAATGAACAGTTTGTAGAGCAAAATGCAGAGCTCTCATCTATTTTATATTAATATGATCCAACCTGTGATGAGGAAGCCAGAGACCTTGAACCTTTAGGAGGCTATAAGAGGCACTCGGCCCCTGTCTGACAAGTCTGTGAAAAGCTCCTTAGTAGGAACTGGTGCTTGAAAAGGAAGCCGTGTACTGAGACAGAGTTGAATCCTTCATGGAAGCTCAGGCATGAGACAAGGAAAAAAGGAACAGGGAAGTCCAGAGGGTGGCAATGTTGAAGTCACACTTATTTGAGGTATTCCTGAAATTTACTTATATGGAGCCTGGCTAGACGGAGTATGGTAATGGTGGAAGCCATAAATCTCAGGACCCTAAGCAATTCCCTTGCCATGACAGAGGACAGAGGAAGAAGCGACTGGAAAAAGGTTGTCAGAGACACAGGGGCAGGAAGAGAAGACAGCATGGGAATGGACTTTGAGCACTAAGGGGTTAAACAAAGACTGTAATTGGACATATATTATTTAATTGATGCACTGAGGTGGTGATTGTTGTATCACTGTGATTATTTAAATGTTTTTTTCTGGATAGTTTTTTTGTACTCCAGTGAAGGCATCTTGCTGAGGCACTAGAGAGTGTAATAAACTTGGATTCTTGGTCTGCAGCCGTTGTTTTATTATTGGGAACAGACTGAAGCCTGCATCCAAGGAAAACATGACCTTGGGAAGACATGATAACTGATTTTGGGTGGTTTATGGTAAACCCCAGACTGTGTAAAAGACAAGTGATTTACTAGGGATTCTGTAACAGACTGCTTAGAGAAGGAGCTTGAATAAGCATTTTGTCTAGATCAGGGGTAGGCAACCCGCGGCTCTTCTACCCCTCTAAGGTGGCTCCCTGTAGCTTTGAAAAAGAATAATACGGAAATATTATTTTTACCATCCCAGTAGCTCACTCAACTCCCAACTATACTTTACTCTCAGCTTCTGGGTTATTGTGGACTGCACTGTTTCTATCTGCAGGTCTGCTTCAGTTCCCACTATATTGTATTTTTTACTGTACCCACGACATTTGTAATTATTTAGACTTGTGTATGTAATGTTCTTGTCTTAATATTGTAAACATGCATTGTATTTTTCTGAGTTTGAATCTAAAATCTGCCTGATTTTATATTTCTGTGGAGCTTTTCTCCCCGGGCCTCTGGCCCAGCCGGAGATTCCCAGTCAACAAAATGTAGTAAATAAAATAAAATAAAATAAATAATGGCTATTTTTATTTTATTTTTCTTTCAAAGCAAACATCTGTTATTTTGGTGACTAAGGTGATACTGTGACACTAAAATAAAAAAAAAGTGTTTTAATATTTTGTCAACCAAAATACGCATCACATCCTACATCTACAGCCCACATCCTCTCCCTGCCACCTGCAGATGGCTAATCTTGAGTTTTCGACCCCCTGTAAGCTAACTATGCATAAATCCAAAATGAAAAGTCTCGGAAGAAAATAGTTTAATTCTGCGTGGACAGATTCATTTGCTTTCACTGCCACCAATACTGGCTTACCTGTATGTTTAATATGCAGCGAGAAATTAGCAAACAACAAAAAAATGTAATGTTGAAAAACATTTCCAGAACAAACACACAGCATTTGCTGAAAAGTACCAAGCCGCAGATGAATGAAAAAGAGCAATTTCGGAACTGCTGCGGAAAGCCGATCAAAGCAAACACACGTTCAAGAAATGGATCAAGTCTGTAAACTCAATTACTACTGCTAGTTTTGTGGCAGCTCAGGAGATACTAAGGTGTGGAAATCTGTTCACAGATGGAAAATACATGAAAGAATCACTTATTAAAATATCGGAGCATCTATTTTTGGACTTCAAAAACAAATGGGAAATTGTTCAGAAAATTAGAGATATGCCTCTCACTTTAAAGACCGTCAAGGACAAGACCACTAAAATGGCAGCAAACATCACTAGTAAACAAACTGAGGTCATTAATATGGCTCCAGCATACTTGGTCGCCTATCATGAGTCAAAAAATATAAATAATATTGAGCAGACAGCGCTGTTGTGTAGATATGTGAAGTCTGATGGGCCACAGAAGGAAATCATTGAGATGATACCGCTAAAAAGCCAAACATGGGGGGGTGTTATTTGTGAGGCTGTGGCAAATTGTTTAAAAGCCAAAGAAATAAACACCACCCACACTGTGTCAGTGGCTACTGATGGGGCATCTAGTATGACAGGAGCCCAGAAGGGATTTGTGACTTTACTTCGGAAGTCATTGGATCAAAAGTTCTGATGTTTCACTGCATTCTGCACTACGTATCACTCTGTGCTCAAGTATTTTCTCCTGAATACATGGAGGTGATAAACTTTGTCATTCAAATAGTGAACAACATAATGGCAAAAGGGTTAAGCCACCGACAGTTCTGTTCATTGTTAGATGAACTTGACAGTTCATATTCAGATGTCCTGCTGCATAACAAAGTCCAATTTCTGTCCAGGTGAGAGATGTTTTTGAATGCAATTGGGTTTGCTGCAGGTCTGGAGCACATTAGCTGGAAAAGCTGCACTTCATGGTGGATGACAATGCACCCCAACATGTTGAACAAAAGTCTTCAGGGAAAAGGAAGCACGGCCCTGCAGATGCTGGTGAAAGTTTTGGTTTTTGAGCTGAATATGACTGTTTTCCAGAGATGTGCAGAGAGGTACGCTCTCTCACTTCCCCTCCCTGAGACAGAGTTCAAAGAAGCACACAAGAAGATAAATTGTGAGTATTTACATTGTGCAATCATCATAATGCAAACTGCATTTGGGGAAAGACTCTGAGTTCAGAAAGGAAAATAACACATTATCCTTCCCCGTCACATCCCTGGACATCGACCCATTCCTGCTGAACATGTCTGCATTTACTGTCTAAGTCAACCCCATCTTGAAACTGAATTGGCCGACATAGCTGATAAAGACTAATGGAGGTCTCAGTTCAAAAGCCTAACAGCTGATCTTGAAGATGTTGCCAGTCAGAAGACCATTCTCACTCAGAAGCACAAATGGCACGATACTGAAAACCTCCCCAAACCCGACAAACTTGTGTTTGAAACATGGAATGCCTTTCCCAACCCTTATATGAACATGAAGAAGTATGTATTTGGAGTCCATCTTTGGATCTACATACCTGTGCGAGCAGGTTTTCTCAAGTATGAACTACATAAAATGCAAATATCGCTCACGCCTCATGGATGACAGCCTGCAGTCGTGTGTGAAGATCAAAGTCACATCTCACAGCCCTGATATAGGGAAGCTCTGCAGTGATGTTCAGAAACAGAAATCACATTAAAAAGGTGAGAAAACCATCAAGTAATAGGCTATTATTTTTCAAAAAAATATTTATTTTAGACCCTGAGCTGATGTAGTTGTGTTTTATGTTCAGCCTTGACGGCTGATTGCTGTATGTGACTGAGGAAACAAAGAGGATAACAGCACACTGAAATGGACTTAAGTCATAATTAAATGCAAATTGGCCTATTTTTATAGTTACTCTTTTTAAAGCTATTAGGCTGCATCTATATTTTTTATTTATTTCAAAGTGGGTTACTTTTTATTTTATTAATTTTCCACAAATAAGGTAAGGACTCAAACAGACCTGCATAGTCCTTTGTTTTATATCAAAGCAAGCCTGCATATGCCAGTGTTTTTTTTTTTCTTTTCTTCATAAGAGTTTGGTGTTTTCCTTTGCTATAACTGGTAAAAACAGCAATAAAATGTCAATAGTTTTCTTTTTGTAGTTCTATACTTCCATAAATGCAACAAACTGTAGTTTTTATATATATAGTATAATAACTATATATAACTATGTTTGTGTTATCTTCATTTTAGCACTCAAATAGGTTTTGTGGCTCCAGATGAAGTTTATTTGATGGGGGAGGGGCCAAAAACATCTCTTTTGATAATGAAGGTTGCAGACCCTGCTCTAGAGAAACATCCAGTGTAGGCTGGACAACTGGATTGGGCCTAACTTTTCTGGCCTTCTTCTTGGCAGAAGGCTGGCCGTCGGAATGGTAGGATTCTGTCACAGCACTCTGAGACAGCAGCTTAAGTCACTGGTTCTCAAGATATATGGGCAGAGGAGAGTTGACTACTAGGGTCTTAGGCACAAATGCCTAGTGGATAGAACACTGAGTATGATTGTGGGAAGCACAAAAGCAAAAAACACACTGGTCGTGACAGTCTGGGGAATCTTCCTCCCACACTGAAAATTTCCTTTTCTGGATGACATGAACACAATAGCATGCAACAGTAGAAAAGAATGGAAGAAACGACAACAGGGCAATGTGAAAAGCAGCTTCATAACCAGCACAGCAGAAGGGTGTTCAGACCAACATATGATAATGGTGTTCAGAATGGCAACAAAGAAGTTCTGAGCGTTTGCATCCACATGTCACCTTTATGCCTTGCATAGATACGTGTAATGTACGGTGCCTACAAGAGGTGAAGTCTTTGGTATAAGGGACACATGTTGGGCTATCCTTGGCAGGAAATTCCTTAGATGAAGAATACTGCAACAGTGATATGGAAGGACATATACTAGCAGAACATACTTGGTTCCTGAGCTCGAGAATTATTTTCTGCCCCTCACAGTTTGAAGCTCAACCATGATGTTTACTGGAGAAGAAATTCCCAACTTCAGTGTCTAAAGCACTAAAGCTTTCAAAGTGTTCATGTGGTTGTCAAAATATGAAAACAGGGCACACAAAGGTATTAGCTTTTCGGTCTTAGAGCAATATGATATAATGCACTGCCATATGTGCCAGTAATTCAATTTAGCCAATAACAGACGTGAAAGTTTGAAACTTCTGGCCTAGCTTGCTAATTGAAGAAGGAAAGTGATCAAAAGAGCCAAGCGTTGTTGTCAGTAGGGAGGTCCTTATCAGGCATATTTTTATCAACCAGAGGAAAAGTTGTGGATACCAAGTAATAAAGAGTTGACAGATTTTCTCTGAGAGGAGAAGAGAGCTAGAGTCCAGTGGGATAAGTTTATCCTTCCAATAGAACAAGGTGATTTGGCATTACTGACTTGAAAGGGTATTTCAGTGCCATGCAGTTAAGGCTCCTATACCACAAGCAGAAAGGTACAATTCAAAGTGGAAAGGGATGATGACAAAATGGGGGAAACTCAAGTAACAATGAGACACTGGGATTTTGGATGCAGATAATTAAAGAGAATAACAGTAACCATACAGAACATTATATTTATAAAGTAGGAGAAAACATTTTAAGAACTAAGCCAACATGGGGATGAAGAAAGGAGAGTCTGATGATAAGGATGACTGCAATTAGGGGTACAGAGAACAGGCAAGAGGGAGCTGGAATTTACTGGCAAATGAACTAAGCTATAGGAAGCAAATAATTTGAGAGGGAAAAGTAACAGAATGGGAATATTCCAAGAATTCCTTTGGATTGCAGGTCAGAGACTGCCTTCTTTACTAAGGATTTTTTAAACACCTTTATTGAATTACCACTTGTGACATAGGCACATTTACGTTTATATAAAAGTAATCAAACTGCATTAACAAGTTAAAATTATCAAACATTATGCTTCACATATATTACTATATATCATATAACCTAAGCAAAATTACATAAATTATTCAATTCCTGCCCCCTTTCTAAACAAGAAAAATCTTTATTAAACCATCACTTACGACATAAGCAATCATACATTTATATAAATGAAAACAAACCACACTGACACAATCCTAGTTGCAAGCATTTCACATCACAATACTGACACACTGTCAGTTGCAAACATTGTACATCACTTATAATCTACCCAATAATTTTCAGTCAAACATTAAACAGCTCATTTAAGTCCTGCCTTCTTTTAAACCTAATTCCTCCCCTGTATGTATTGTTCCCACAATTCCCATTTTTCCTATGTAGTTTGCTCCTACCTTTTTCTACAGATCTTAATTCCAGTTGTTTTATCTGATACTATATTCACTACTTCTAATATAGTTGGTTTAGATTTTGATTCCCATTTTCTAGTAATTGCTTTTTTGGCAGACACCACAATCAGAGACAGAAAGGCCTTACCATATCTAGGCAATTCTGATTCTGTATCATAGCTCAGAAAAATCATCTTCTTCCCACCAATCTGCCCACCCAGCATCTCTGACAATGCATCCCGGAAGGAACCCTTAAAGTCTGCCAACTTACTGGACTCCCAGAAAATATGTTTCCAATTACCTCTTTCTTCCTTGTCATACCTTCAACATAAGAGAGAGAGAGTGAGGGAGCACATCTATGCCATTAATCGTGAGGATGAAACTAATGCATTGCCTAGACATACATTGGAAAATGATTTAAGCCATAAATTTAGATTCATGGCAATATAATTAGTGAATAGAAGTAACACGCTAGGTAATGTAAAGAATTATACAGAAAGAGAGAAAGTTAAATGGATAATTAGGATGCAGTCAGATAAAGATAAAGGATTAAATGATAGGGTCTCGATTAAACCATTTTTGAGGGATAGGCCCCTAAAACATTGATGCTTAAATTAAGTAAAATGTTTTTTACATGCATTTGATGTTTTATTTATTGATTATATATTCATGTGATTATAAATTATGAATTTTGCATACAGTTATAGGTTATAAATTATGCGTAGATGTGAAGTGTTGCATTATTTATGAATTATGTATTTATATATATTCTATGTGATACATTTTATGAGTTTTAATTGTGTGCTGAATGAATACATCTTTTAAACACGTATATTCTGCCATCTAGTGGCTGTTTTTGACAAGCTTTAGAGATGCAGTGATTTGGCGCCTTTTTTACTATTTAAATGCATAAAAAGTAATGGAGTATATGTCTGAAGAAGGGTGGGTTATAACCCGAAAGCACTTACTTTTTTATCTGTCTCAATAAAAGGATTTGTACCTAGTGGAGCCGTGGTGGTACTTGATGCCTTTGTGAAGAGAATTGCTACTAGTGTTTACATCTAAGGTACCTTTACCCTGAGGCTGCTGTTTGATTCTATTAATACTTAAAGTCCGCCAACTCACTGGACTCCCAGAAAATATGTTTCCAATTACCTTTCTTCCTTGTCATACCTCCAACATTTATCGGAGGAAAAATTCTCTGGAGTCTACCTGGGGTATAAAATATATCTATGTAAACATTTCCAAGCAAAAATCTTAAGTCTTCTACATTTTGCTACAAATTTGGGAGACATACATATATCCTCCCACTGTTTCTTTGTGAATTGCTTATCCAATCTCTGTTCCCAATCGTTTCTAACCTCATATGTTTGATTCTTACAGTTATCATGCAGTATTTTATATGCTCTGCTAATTATTCCTTGCCTTCTTTACCAAGAATGGATATCAGAGTACAGGCAAAGAGAAAGAAATAGGGGGGGTCCTAAATGAAAGACCAGCACTGGTAGAGTTTTCAGCAGAACCTAGAACAGAAGCTGCAGTTAAATAAATAATAATTACTATAGCCGGATGGCTAGCCCTGCCAAATTCTAAAGAATACGTTTTTGAAATTATCTGCGGTAATCTGCAATAAAAACAATGCTAGTCTGTCACTAATGTTGAAACATTTCCTCCTTCAAGGTGAAAGAGTGAGGTGATACATGGCTGATCTGAGCATCAGTTACAGACATCTTTGTTTCTCGCTGTTTACTGCTTATTTTAAAAGGCCGAAAAAAAGGAAGATAAAGATGATTGCTTCCGTTTGTAATGATGTCTTAATATCTGCTTCTTCTTACAGAAAGGTCTCTTTGTTAGGCAGTAAGCTTCTGATATATTTGAGTACTGGCTCATGAAACCAAATTTTGCACATGCCCTAATTTGCCTGACTTGGTTAGATTCCTGAGATTTACAATATCAGGTCTTCAAATAGGGAATATGGAAGAAAGATGGCTAGTTACTTATCTGCATTTTCTGGATAAGATTTTCATTTTAAACATACAAGTCTTTTAGTGGCCACTGGTATTCCAGCTATCCTGACACACTCATTACATCATATGCATGCCTCAACATTTGTGTAACTACCTTGTCTGCTGTGGAAATACGTTTCTGTAGTTTATTGATGGTACCTCCATTAGACAGAGACTGTATCATGTCTTGGTTTAAGATGGAGTGTTGATAAATCATCATATTGAAAGACAAGTCACTGTTCTTACAGAGTGGTAGGAGATTAGATGTGAAAATTCATTTACAAAACCTATCAGCTATTTTGGATTCTCTGTCAGAAAGTAAAATGGCTGAAGGGAACAATTATCTTCTGAAACATGCTTAAGGATAGATGCAGCATGATCTGCTTTTAAGTTATTAAACAGATGTGGCCTATCTGCAGGTGTCCAAAGCTGTAGTTTCCCTTAAGGGTATGAATTAAAATTTCTGGGTACTGTGAATTTTCAGAAGCCTGGCCCATGAAGGTTTTAACTATAGGAAAAATGTGACTACTGCTTCTTTTAGCTATAATGCTTCTTAGGAGATTGAGTTTTTCTAAAGGACCAAACTCATCCATCAGGTGAATATTTTTTTTTATGGAGGGATAGCTAGAAGACTTTACAAGGAGTCCTCATAGTGTGAATCTAGGACCATTGGTGAATAAAAATGCCTTATATAAAATTCCTAGTCTTCATCTGACAGCTTTAAATAAGGTGATCTCCCTTTTTCCTTTTCCCTTCTCATAGTGTAAAAGGTACATCTGAAGGTGTGGCTAATATTGGATTCACAAAGGACATATGGATGCTGTGCATACATAACAATGAAGCCTGCAATGAAAACAAGACCTCCAGATTTACAGCCTTCTGAAAAATAAAGTTTATAGATTAAGTCTTGCATTTGTCAAAGAGTGAATATTTTTTGGGGCTGATGGCACTGATGTAGGAGACAACAGGCTTTTCAAAGCTGGAGAAGACAGTCACCTCACTTTCATCTGTTAAGGATTTTTCCACCAGCTTGGAAGCAAATGGATCCTAAATACATGAATAACTCCTTGTGCCTTCGATAAGGGTACCTTGCCTTGGTGCTGGCAGATTTATGTTAAATAACAAAATAACTAAAACATCAGAGGAGACTCTTTTAGTTGAAACTACTATGAGTACCCAGAGTATAATAACCTTACATTGAACACTACAAATCAAACACATCAAGAAACAAATCCACTGAAACTACAGGTGACATTTGCTAGAGTTTTTGTGTGGAAGAGCTTGGCCCCTACAACTCCCCCCTCATTTGAGGGTCTTCACCACCCTTACTTATGCATACCAATTCAAATTTTGGGAAAAATACAGGCAAATCTACAGCTTGATTGATATTCGTCTCCAAAATCATTTTAGGAAGAAAGGACGGGTTTGTTCTGAGAGACACTCTGTCTTTATGGAAAATCAGATAAGGGGCTTTACAACATATAGCCTGTATTTCAGAGACTCGTCTTACAGAGGTGACAGCAATAAGAAGCAATGTTTTCCAAGAAAGAAATTTTAAGTCACAGGTAGCTGCAGGTTCAAACAGAAGGAATGTTAAGAGACTGCAAAACAACAGTCAAGTCCCATGGTGGTACAAGATCCTTGAATAGGGGCTTTAAATGAATGGTGCCCTTAAGAAAAACCTTACACAGCCTGTGGGAGATTAAGGGCTGATCACTGAAACCATTATGGAAATTTGAGATACCTGCTAAGATAACTAACAGTGGAAGCAGAAGCGCCTTTACCAAAGATGGTAGCTAGAAACTCCAGAAATGTTTCTATTGGTGCTGAAAAAGAATCCAGACCATTATCAGAAGCGTAGATAGAAATTCTCTTCCATTTACTATGGGAGAGATTCCTTGTGGATGGTTTGAGTGATGCCAGCAAAATGTGTCATACAAGAGATGGAATGTTATTATGCCTGGTGACTAACGAAATGGGAGAAACCAAGCAGTCAGCTTGAGGGTCTGTAGATTGGGATGCACTAGTCCCTGAGGATGGGACAGAAGGTCTGGAACTGGGTCCAGAATACAGACGGCGAAGGAGATGAGGCCAAAGGAAGGGAAACCATATTTGTCGAGGCCAGTAAGGTGCAATGAGGATTACTTTGCTTTACAACCGAGCTGCTTTCTTGATGAAAAGAGAGGGAAAAAAGGAAAGGAATAAAGAAGACCTGGGGGCCAATCGAGGAGAACAGCATCTCTGGGGGACTAACCTGAGGGGAATTAGGGCAAAGTAGCTTCTGCACTTGTTGTTCAGGGGTGAAGCAAACAGGTTGCAGCAAGGCTGACACCGGCGAAAAAAGATCTTCTTCGTCATTCTGGAGTTTAGAGGCCACTCGTGAAACATGTTGTCTGACTGAACAGCTATTGTCCCATGAGGTAGAGCAGAATGAAACACTTGCAATGCTAGAAGCACTGCCCTGAGCTCCAGAACATTGATATGCAGACTGGCCACACAGGGGACCAAGTGCCTTGGACTGCCTTCCCCAGATAATGCCCTCCTCCCATCTGGGAAGCATCCACGGTCATTATAGCCTTGGGCTGAGGGAGGAAAAAGGAACGGCCTAGAAGAATCTCCTTGGACTTCATCCATCAGGATAGGTCAGTTTTGCATCAGCTGGATATAAAAACTAGGTGATTCGTGGGGTAGGTTAGACTGAACTACTGGTTCGCAAGTAGCTATCGAAGAAGTCTCATGTGAAATCTTGCTAGTGGGACTAACGTGACTGCTGCTGCCATAGAGCCCAATGCTTGCAGAATTTGCTGAGCCAGTATTATGTTTGAACGAAGAATAGGGTGAACCTGTGATTGTATTTTCTACAATCTGTGGAAGGGAAGAGATGCAATACAAGACAGACTGTTGAGACGAGCTCCGATGAATTCCATATCTTGAGAAGGGGTTATTTGAGACTTCACAACATTGACCATGATACCAAACTGTTGTGACAACTCCAGAATGAAGACCTTTCTTTGCAGAAGTAGATGCCTGGTGGAGGCGGCGAGGAGACAGTTGTCTAGCTAAGGAAATGCCTGGAATCCATGCAGCATCAAATGTGCTGTGACTTCTGCATTGCATTTGGTGAACACCCTGGGGGCTGTGGTTAGACCAAATGGCAGCACTCTGAACTGGTAATGACTGGCTCCCAGCTGGAAGCAGAGAAACTTTCTTGAGCTTTGGCCATCTTTATGTGGTAATACGCATCTTGAAAGTCGATAGAGCATAATCGTTTTCCTCGAAGGGAGGTATTGACTGAACCATGACCATCTAGAATTTTGACTGTTGAACAAATTTATTTAGAATGCTGAGATCCAAAATTGGTGTCTAGTCCCCTGTTTTCTTTGGTAGCAAAAAGAATCTCAAGTAAAATAAAGATCCTAATTGGTCTGGTGGGGCTTCTTGGATGACTCTTTTCCTAGCAGCTTTTGTATTTCTAATGCTGCTTGATCCCTCTGACTGGGTGGAACATCGGGGAGTCTTATTCTGGTTTTTGGGTAAAGGGTGAAGTGGACTGAATAACCTCTGGAAATAATCTTTCATACCCTGGCATCAGTAGTTATGCATTGCCAGGCAGTTGGGTGCAAGGAGATTCTTCCCCGACTGCCTCCAGAGGCAAGCAATCAGCCCCACATTCAGGAGGGCCGATACGGATGACCAGAGAAGAACTCCCTGGAACCCTGATTCTGTGGACCACCCCTGCCTCTTGGACGGCATCTTCCATTGTAACTCCCCCCTCTGTCCTGAGGGAAGTACAGTACCACGTGTGTCCTGGAAAGGCTTCTGGGACTTCTTGAACCACATTTTGCCACTCCTTTGCTTCCTGGAGTAGGATCATTGAGGAGTGAAAAAACATGCACTCATAGCAGATAGAGTCTTTCCATCCTTTTAACACCTGGACAGAATTTCCTTAACTTTGGGCCCAAACAAGGAGGATCCATCAAACACAGCATTAACGAAGGAAGACTTGAATGGTTAGGCAAACTCGCACAGGCACATCCAAGCATGTCGTCGAATAGCAACACCTGAACCTGCTGACCTGGTTGTCCCTTTGGCAGCATGCACAATGAGCCTCATGGCCGAGTTCAAAATAGACTCCATGATAGCTAACTGGGAGGCCACATTCTCTTGAACCACCTCAGCCACTGCTCCTGCCAGGGTATCTGACAGTTCCTTGACCAAGATCCCTTTGAAGTCTAATAAAGTGTGCCAAAAAGTTTAAAGACCTGATGGAAAAGGTCGATGATGCATAGACCCACTTCCCAAATTTGTTCCATCACCCTGGACTCTTGGTTAGGGGGATGAACAGTAGAACTTTCCTCGGCTAGTTCTTTCTTAGTGGCTGCCACTACCACTATGGCATCAACTACCAATCTCTTTGCCCAATGTGGATGGTCCTCAGGAGCGGAAAGTATTTTGTCATGTCTCCAGGGAGACAGGCTCTACAGAATCAGGAGCCTTCCAAGCCCGCTGAGTGATCAATTTAATTAGATCATAAGTGGGTGGGGTCACGCAGAAGTGTAGATAAGTGAGCACTAAAGGCCTGCAAGTACACAGATTCCTCAGAAGAAGGGTCTTTGGGCTTCCAATCACCCCTCTGTTTTAGGATCCCAAGAATGTCTCTGAAGGAGATGGCTTCTGGGGGTGACTGTGGGGGAACGCTCCCCCTCATCGAAATCCGTGTCCTCCAAGAAGGATTCTTTGGGAGAATCAAGGTGTTTCCTCTTACACAATCTCTTTTCATAGCATCTGAAAAGGACCCGGAAGGGTATGCCTTTAGTAGGCAAGTCTTGCGACCTTGGAGCTTGCTGTCCAGGGGTAGAGGTTGATGGAAGAACCAAAAAACCTGCTGTCAATGGGTGAGACTCCGGTAACACAAAAGCCACTTGAGACGAGGAAGTGGCCAAGGCTCTTTCCATGGCTTGAAAGGCAGGACCTCATGAAGAGGGATGGAAGCCCAGAACCGAGACAGACGAACTGGGGTTACACCCACCCCAAGAGACCTACCTGACAAACTGGAACAGAGGGCAGGTTCTCAGTCAGTGCAGCCCGAAGAGATAAGGCTGGCTCCACAGAAAAAAAACGGAGCCAACTCGAACCTCTCGGGCCCGACAGCAAAGACACGGTCCCGGGTACCAGTCAGTCCTGAAAGCATCAGAGCTGTACTCAGCAATGAAGACACAACGGTTATCGGAGCTGAAGTTATTGGAACCTGTGAAGTCAGAGTTGAAAGCTCTAAAGCCTGTGAAGAGGTCAGAGGAGAGTAAGAAGGGGTTGTGGGAGAGAAACCCCCTGCACCCAAAGGAAGAAGGGACTGAGACAATGAAGGAAGACCCCTGGCTGTCAGGATCTGATCCACCAACCTAACTATATCAACCTCTGAGAGAGGAATCAAAGGCGGGGGAACAAGTGATCCTAAGCTGAGTAGAACTGTCAGTCTTCAGCACTATCTGTGGAGTAGTGGGAGATATCAGCACCAACACGGTAGCAGCAACAGTCGGTGCCGTATTCGGAACCATAGTCAACATGGGAATGGAAAGAGTCACAATTTGAGTGGACATCATAGTTGGGTGTCAATGGTACCAGTAAGGGTAACGGTACTGAAGATTCAGTCTGTTGCACGATTTCAGTTCCGAAGAGGAACCTGCAGATGCATGCTTGCACTTTTTAATAGCTGGTGCCAAAAGAGATGCCGGCACCGAACAGGTAGCTTTGGAACCAGAGGCTGGAGGAGACTGGTCGGCCTTGGACAAGGCTTGTTCGAAATGGGCTTTAAGAAGCCCTTTGAGAATAATTTTATTTCTATTTTCTACCAGGGCTCTATTACTGAAACCCTGGCAGAATGTATAGTCAATACTTAGGTGGGGTGCCCCCAAACAATATACACAACAATCATGGCCATCTGAGTTTGGCATTTTCCTGTCACATCCTTTACATTGTTTAAAGCCAGTAGTAGAGCCTTTAGATTTTTCTGCCATGGTTCTACATAAAAATGCAGGAGAGGCAGAAGAAAAGGAAGAGGAGAGAAAAACCAACACCCAGTCACACCACAAAGACAGCACTAACAGTAAAGAAGAGGGGGAGTGAACTACCAACAATGGTAGTGAAGATTACCAATGGTAAAAGGAAAAAGAGGACACACACACACTCACCCTAAGGTTAAATCAGAATAGACAAAGGGTTCTAAGAAGTTGAGAGATTAATACCAGTTATAGAAAAGAGACCAAAAAATATATATAAGTTTTACTTAGCTACAAGAGAGGAGTCAGCTGATGTGTCTTGCTGTAAGAGAGGCAAACGAGATCTGGGGTAATGTAGAGAGGGGCATTATGGGTAGACTTGTAGCTCAAGAGATTTTTTTTTTGGCAGACACAACCTAATTAATGGCCGGATCGGAACCGTGGACCCCACAATTCAAGAATAGACGAAGATATAATATATCTGCTATTCTATTTGCCTAGAAATGGTGTTTCCAAATGACTTAGAAAACTCAGACTAGGGGCACAGCAGCACTCAAGAAGAGAAAATATTCTGCCGCTCCAGTGCCATTAAGAGATAAAGCCTTGACTATGGCCCAGTTACCCTGGTTCAATTAGTGGTTCAGGTGACTTACAGAGTGGCAGGGAGGGATGGCCATTACCATTCTTGATAGGTAGGTAGCTCTTTTGGCATCTCCTGTTCCAATCCCTGGTGGAGGGAACCTCTCTATTTGAGGTGAGGTCCAAATCAGTGATAGCTTGTGGACAAGGCTGTGTTTTTGAGGAGGTGGGGCAAATTGACAAACATATTCACTACACGCCTGCCCCTCGGATGTTACCACAAGAACTGTGAGGAAGGGAGAAGCAATGGGGTAGGATACAAACAGACCACTCCCCCAGTGGATGTTGACAGCCAGACCCACAGGATTCCCCTAAGATCTGTGCTGGCCCCAGCCCTATTGGGAGAAGTCCTGAAGGAGTAGGTGAACCTGGCGAGGAACATGAGGTAGGGAGGCATAAGATGATGCAGAGGGAAGAGAAAGCCCCACCACCACCAAGTGAGAGAGAGAAAGAGGGCATGATCTGAATGCATTGCAGAAACAATATTACACGAGTAGATTATATAAAAAATGTGTAAACAAATATGTACACGGGGAAAAATAGACAGCATTTATCATTTTGTAGATCTTCCAGTATCACATTCATGCCAAACTACATTAATATATGAATATATCTATTCTGAAGAAGGACATTCATGGCTGAGAAAAAGAAACAATTCTAATCAGATCAAAGAATGTACAGTTGTCTACTCTTACAATAAATGTAGATGTTTGAGTGTATTCACTGTTGCAGTCATCACACTTGGGTTAAGGAGTAGCTCTCAGTCGGCCCGAATACCAGAGGCTTAGTATTTCTGCATCGGTTGCTGTTGCTCCAGGACTGATGTCAGATCGTCAGTGGTATAAAAACAGGCAGCCGATGCCATTACATCAGTTTTTCTTACCCCAAATGTCAGGAGTCCCCAAATAGGGAGCTAGGTTATGGTAGAAAAACACCACCAGTAGAAAGTAAATACCGATACCCCTGTAAAGCGTGAGAAAGAAAGAGAGACAGACAAGGGCGCTAGAGGGTGGGAAACCAGGACTGCAACAGTGAATACACTCGAACATCTACATTTATGGTAAGTGTACACAACTGTACTATGTTCTTCATGTTTCACTGTTGTAGTCATCACACTTGGGCTGATTCCCAAAGCTGAAGAATGGGTGGAGGCAGTCAAGAAGAGTTGGGCCTGGCTAGTATGCCCTGCAGGACTGCGGTTACAAAGCCTGCCCTGAATTTGGAAAAGATAGGCAGCTGGTAATGCTTGGTGAAGGTATGAACAGAACTCCATGTTGCAGCTTCCAGGATGTCCCTGGTAGGGACCCCCCTGAAAAAGGCTGCAGAGGTTGAAGTTGCCCTAGTGGAATGTGTTCTGACCCCCTGTGGGAGTGGTTTCCCATGGTGTTTGTAACAGAAATGGATACAGTGTGCCATCTATTTGGAAATGGTTTGTTCTGATATGGCCTTGCCCTCTGCCCCTGGTGCAAAGCTGACTAGTAACTGGTCAGATTTCCTAAAGGGCTTAGACCTATCCATTTAGAATCTGAGCTGTCTGTGCACATCTAAAGAGTGCAGGATCCTTTCCTCCTTATTTTGAGGTTTAGGAAGAAATGGTGGGCAAATGAACAGATTGGTTGAGATCCACACTGGACACCACTTTAGGCATGAAAGTTGGGTTAGTCCTGAGGGAGACCCTGTCAGCATGAAAAATTATGAAGGGTTCTACAGCCATAAGTGCTTGTAGCTCAGACACTCTTCTAGCTGAAGTGATGGCCAGAAGCAAGGCTGTTTTCCAAGAGAAGAATTTTAACTCTGCTGAAGCTGCAGACTCAAAGGGGGTAGCGTGAGCTTTTCCAACAGAAAGTTAACGTCCCAAGCAGGGGTAGAGGCTCTTCTTGGTGGCCTTAAGTCGTTAGCCCCTCTAAGGAACTGCTTGATGAGAAGGTGTGAAAAGAGAGGTGGCTCAATGCTGTAATGAACAGAGATGGCAGAGGCATGGATCTTAATGGAAGAGAAGGATAGACCCCCTGTGGAGTAGGTCTGCTAGGTAATCCAGGATGAGAGGTAAGGAGGGCTGTGCTGGGTCAGCTCATTTAGTCTGGATCCAGGAACAATACCTTTTCCACTTGTCAGCATAGGATTTTCTAGTGCTGGGTTGTCTGGCTTCACATGTAACATCCAGGACCTGCTTGCTTAGGCTGGCCACTGGAGGAGAAGTCAAGGAATAAGCCAGGCTGCCAGGTTCAGGGTCTGCAATTGTGGATGCAAGAACTCACCCTCCTGCTGAGTCAGGAGAGTTGGAATCTCAGGGAGGTGCCATGGAGGCAGCGGTGACAGACTGTGCAGTAGTGGGTAGCAGTGTTGGCGTGGCCAGTCTGGGGCAATCAGGATTGCCCTTGGTCTTTCCTCCCTTATCTTGAGTAATACTCTTGTAAGAAGAGGTAGAGGGGGAAATGCATAGATTGAGAGGTTTACCCACTTGAAGGATAGGGCCATCCACTTTCCAGGCCTTGCTGTGAGGTTCTCTGGTGCAGAATTTGTGGAGCTGGTGGTTGTTGGGGAAGGCAAATAGGGTCCACCTTCAGGGTACCCCATTTCTGGGTCACAAGGCTGAAGGTGTTGTGGTTTAATTGCCACTGGTGTGGGTCTAGGAGATTTCTGCTTAAGTTGTCTGCCAGGAAAGTTTTGGTTGCCTAGCGGGAATTGTGTTAGTAGGTGAATATGCATGGCTGAAGCCGTGTTCCAAAGGGTCATGGCTAGCCTGCAGAGTGGGTAAGAATGGGTTCCGCCCTGCTTGTTGATGTACCACATCAATGTGGTGTTGCCAGTTTTGATTAGTAGAGGCCCCAGAGAAAGTACGGATCTAAAAGCGGTCAGAGCATCATGAACAGCTAGCATCTCTTTTTGGTTGATGTGCAGATGAATTTGATTTGGGCTCCAGTGACCCTGAATGCACCTGCCGTCTAGGTGTGCACCCCAGGCATAGTCTGATGCATCTGTGGTTAGGGTCTGGGCGGAATGGGGTTGTGAAAAGGGAAGTCCCTTGTTGTGGTTGCATGCTGCTGCCCACCAAAGGAAATCTTTCCTTAGACAAGGTTTCATAGGTATAATAGTTTCCAGGTCCTAAGAATGTTGACACCCAAAGGCTTTTTACATATCACTGAAGTTTCCTCATATGCAGTCTGACGTATGGAATTAGTAGAATGCAGGAGGCCATGAACCCTAGAGCTTGGAGGATTTTCCTTGCGGATAACTGGGTTCTGGTGACCAGTTGTGACAAGCAGCCTGCCAGATAGGCTTGTTTCTCTGGAGTAAGGAATGCCATCTGGGATGCTGTGTCCAGGCTTGCTCCCAGGAATACAATTTTTTGACTGGGGACTAGTTTGGATTTCTTTAAGTTTATAGTGTACCCCAGTGAGGTTAGTAGGTCCTTTACAAATGTCAGGTGCTGCAACAGCTTTTCCTGTCTGCCTGAATCAGGCAGTCATCCAAGTAGGGGTAAATTTGAATATTTCTTTGTCTCCAAAAAGCAATGGCTGGAGCCAGGCATTTTGTGAAAACTCTGGGAGCAGTGGATAAGCCAAAGGGAAGTGCAGAGAACTGATAATGCATAGATCCTACCCTGAAACGTAGATATTTCCTGCAAGAGTCTCTGACTGGGATGTGCAGATAGGCCACTTTTAGGTCTAGGGTGGCTAACCAGGCATCTTTGGACAGCATAGGGAGAAGCTGCTGTAGGGTGAGCATTTTGAATTTTGGTACCACCAGGAAGGTGTTTAGAATGGACAGATCTAAAATTGGGCACTGGATGCCCTCTTTTCTGGGTACCAGGAAAAGTCTGGAATATAAACCTTGGATTATCTGTTCTGCAGGAACAGGCTGAATTGCCCTCATGGAGAGCAGGGAATTAACTTGGTTTTGTGCCTCTGCCCACTGGTTTAGAGGAAGACCTGGGAACCCTTTTGGGTTTGCAGCATGTGGAAATAAAAATCTGTACCCCTGGGACACTATGTTGAGGACCAATCGATTGTTGGTGATGGAGGCCCAGTTTTTTGCATGGGAGGCAAGTTTTCCTCCTAGGGGCACAAGCAGATGGGCAGAGGTGAGAGATGTTTTAGAAGTGGAGGTACTCCATTGCTTAGATCTCTGCATACCCAGTAACTGCTGTCTGGGGGGGGTCTGTTTCCTCTAGGTCTAGTTTGAGGTGGCCTTGAGGGGGCTAGGAAGGACCAATGTTTTGAGGGGCAATGCCTACTACATCTTGGAGGCTGGACTTGCAAAAAGTCTTTAACTGTCTGCATAGACTCAGCTTTTTCTTCCATCTTTTTTAAAACCTCTTCTGCTTTGGTGCCAAACAGATTGTCTTTGTTCAGTGGTGCGTCCAATAATTTTGATTTGACATGGTCTGGCAAGGTCTGTTCCTTAAGCCAAGCATGCCTTCTAAGTAAAGAGCCTGTGACTGCTGCCCTGCAGGATGCTTCTATGGCGTCAAACCCACACTGCAAGGTATGCTTACTAACTTGGCTTGCAGAATGTATAAGCTCCTGTAATTCTTTATTTTCTGCACAGTCAGGGAAGGTAGATCATTTTTGTTTAATAAGTTCCATAGTATGTTGCTGGTATTTCAGCATGTGGAACTGACAATTTAATGCTCTAATGGCAAGAGTTACAGAGGTGTATACTTTTTTACCCCATCTGTCTAAAAGCTCAGGAATCCTTGTCCGAAGGGGTGGGATTCTTAGCTGTGGTTGCTTTGATTCCTTTAGGTCCTTGGGAGATGACCTCTGGGTCAGCAGTAGGAAATTTTGAAAAGAAATTAGTGTGAGTCAGGGACTCTGTAGTACCTGTCAGGTTTCTTGGGAGCATGAGGTAGAGTATCAGAAGTTAGACTGGATTCCATAAAAACATCATCCACAAAACCCAGAACAGGAGGAATAGCTAAGGGTCTGTGCTGGGGTAAATCTAAAAATTCCCTGAGTCTCTTTTTGGACTGAGGATAATCCTGGCATTCCCAATGGAAATGCTCTCTCAAGGTATGTAGGGTTTCACCAAAAGAAAAATCCTCTGCAGGAGAGGCAGAAGGAATAGATTCCTCTGCATCTGAATCCTCATAAGCAGATAAGGGCATGTCTTCATAATCAGAAACCTCAGAGTCGGACTCTTGGTCAGATAAAGCTTCTGGGGACAAATCTCTTTTCCTTTTTGCAGGGGTAGGCTGGCTTCCCCTAATCAGCATGAAAAAGGTCTTCTGCCATTTTAAGCATCTGAGATTGAGGCATGGAAGCAGGTACTTGAGGTTGGGTCATCGGATTTTAGGCGTAGTTTGTACTCTGGGCCTTAGAAACTTGGTAGTTTTAGAAAGCACTGAAGATGTGAAAGTCATCAGTTTGTGTCGAACATCGATAGTGCAAAGAACTTCCTCAGAAGCCGGTGGCTGCACAGTGGCTCCAGACCCATCCAAGGTGGAGACATCCGCAGGTTCCATAGTCAAAGAAGAGTCTTGTGACATACTGGACTCTGAACGGGTCTTGGTAGCAGCCTGCAAATCCATAGAAGCAGGCATCAGGGGCTGCAAAACCACCTCACTGAGTACTGGCAAACTGGCGACTAGCATAACGGAAGCATCATTAGCAGTTTTGGACCTGTGCAGTCTGTCTCTGTCTTTATCCTGACTTTTTTTGGAAGATGGGTAGTCAGATGGCTTACCGAAGCCATTTCAGAATATGGAGATCGAGAGCAAAAGTATTTTGCTACGACAAGGGCCCAACAATGTATAGTTCTGGTGTTGAACAAAACCGACAGCGAAGGACATCGTGGTCTGGGCCTAAACAGGTGATGCAGTAAGAATGGAAATCTCGGTGTGGTATTTGCTTTCCACAGGTGAGGCAATTGTTAACTTTTTCGGACATCGGTTACAGCAGGAAAACAGGATCCCCAACAGGGTACTTAGCTTTAGAAGACTTCAACTTCAATTTTGAAAATGAAAACTCAGGTAGAGTCCAACTGGCACTTGTGCGAACTGCTTCTGCTTCAGGCTCCTCAGCAAGAAAGACTGATGTAATGGCGTTGGATGCCTGTTTTTATACCACTGAAGACCTGACGTCAGTCCTGGAGTGACAGTAACCGACGCAGAAATACTAAGCCTCTGGTATTCGGGCCGACTGAGGGCTACCCCTGACAGGATAACCCAAGTGTGATGACTGCAACAGTGAAACACGAAGAACATCAAATAATGCATGTAGATTTACTTTACTGCAACTTTGGAAGTCAGTGTTAGAGTTGCTGTACTATTCATGTGTATGTTTGTGTACAACATTCAGAAAAGTTTTTTTTTTCCTTTTATCCCTTGCTGTTTACTATATGTCAACAAAGGAATGGGATAAAGCAGTCTTGTGTAAAGCAGTACCACAGTATAACCTACTCATTCTCTTGTTACCTGCTTAATACAAGTCAGGGTTACAGGGGAGTTGGATTCTAACATGTCATTCAATGGACACAAGGCAGACAGCCTAGCCCTGCACAAGATAACACACAAACATATACATATAATCAGTCACATACAGTAAGCACACCTGCAGGCAATTTGCAAAGATTTCTAATTCACCCAAAAACTGATGTCCCAACTGAGAAACTATATAGTAACAGGAAGGACTAGCAGACTCTGCACCCAAATGAGAACTGAGCTGGAAAACAAAATGTTGTGAAGCAGCAGTTAAAGTAAAACTATATACCTAAAGTGGCAAAGAGCACCACATTGATAGTATTTTATACATCATTGATTTGGACGATATTTAAAGTATCTTATATTTGTATTATTCAATCAACAATTCCCAACCTACTATTTCATAAGCTTTCTTTTCCCACAGAAGATGGTAGGATTGAAAAAATTCAGTTTAGACAAATGTCATGACCTGTGAGTTACAATAACTCTCAGCTAACACAATATGCACATTTTCCTGCTAAAGGGATTATAGCAATCAACGATTCCCAATCTAGTATTTCATAAACTTCCCCCCTTCAGCAAAGGATAGAAAGATTAAAAAAACACACAGTTCAGCTAAGACAGATGTCATGATCTGTGAGCTGCAATAACTCAGCTAACACTGTACTATAATCCCTTTAGCAGAAAAAAATGCACAATCAACAATTCTCAAACTAGTATTTCATAAACTCTTTTCCAAGAATGGTGGGATTAAAATAAACAGATCTGCTCAGACAAATGTGATGAACTATGAAGTGCAATAACTCAGGCATCGTAATGCAATAATCTCTTTAGCAGGAAAATGTAGTGCATTTTCTGGCAAACAACAATTCAGTTATGTTTAGCTACTCCTTTCATCCAGAAATTATAAGTAATGGTCAGCCATTACACATTTTTAAGAAACCTCTCTCAAATATCATAGACGACACACAAAGGGTATCAGTACGTGCATGCTAGTATTATTACACACCTTGCAAAATGACTCCCTCCAAATACTACCAAAGATGCACAAAGTACGATATTGACAGCCCTAGATTTTTCTTGATCGTGCAGCAGCGGCAGCAAGAATTATTTCCCAAAGCCAGACCTTCAGTGGCTGCATTAGCTAATCAGGATGGGAAGAAGGGAAAACAGACCTAAACAAGCACTTCATGCATAGTGGTAGTGATTCAGTTCTAGCTTTCTTTCTTCAGGAGTGGCTAATGTGGTCTATACATTATTTTTCTCCAATAAAACTAATATTCCCAATGACTAAGATGGGGAAAAAAATGATGCAACAGGCGGACACAACATTAGAAAAGTGAACTAGCAAAGAAATTACAAAAGACAATTAAGTTCCTCTTCCACATTATCCTGACTAGCTTGGAAAGGTAGGCTATGGACAAAGCAACATTTACCAAGGCAGTAAAGACAGTGATTGATCTGTAATGGTTACATAAACACTATAAAAGTTAAAAAAAAAAGACGCACACACACGCATGCACACACACACACACACACACACACACACACACACACACACAAAGATGTAGAAAAAAATGAATGAGACAAAATAAATTATATCTGAAGATTGTTTACATTTCAAACTAGCACATTCACCCTAGAATGTTTAAAAAGATGAATGCATCTACTCTGGAGAAGTGCATTCATTGCTAGGTACAAATACGGTACTCTAACTGAATATACACACACAAAAGCACCCATACATATGCAATTTTGGAAGTCAGTGCTGCCAGTGTTGTCAGCAGACACATTTGTTCACAACTCAACAAACATAATTTTGATCTGCTCACCACAAAACACACACACAATTTCTTGCTGGGCTATGCAAACAATGGAAGGAAAACTACTGTTATATAAAATGATGCAGTAAATTCACTTAGTTCAATGTAAATGATTTAAAGGTATACATAGCACTGCATTTCAGAGATTTCAGGGATAGCAATGTTCAGATAGTGTTGCTTGCTCAACAAAGGTCATCTGTGAGCTACAACAACTTTTTTAAGTTTTGATACCATACCATACCATAACATCTGAAACAAGAAAGAAGTTTCCCAGTTAACCACAGCCACAGTTCAAACAGACTTACCCTTACCCTATGTCCCATACCATTATGCTAGCTAAATCCTACCATTACACACACTTTTTTTCTAATAAAAGCCTTGCCCAAGACTAAAGAAAGTATATAAAGGATATACACAAAGGAAATGGAGTGCACGTACATCCTGTCTCTATGACGAGGAAAAAAAACAATCACAAATGAGAAAGAATAAGAATTACCTAGCTTGGACATCTAACCAAAGAAATGCACACATCCGAAACAGTAAAATCAAAGTAAAGAAAATACTGGATTGAGATGACCTTGTCTAGATTCCTATGCAGTAAAGTCAGTTTTTCATACACTCTGCTGGACTTGTCTGATCATATTTGGACTCAGTGCAGTATCTGATTTTGCACTTCATTGATTTCATGTTGAGAAATATTAGCAACTACAAACTGCCGAATAAATTACTGTTTGCACCCCCAAAAATGTTAACTACAGCCTTCATCTGGTTACTGGATCATGCAACTCAGATTCTATATATTAGGAGCAGGACTATGAATGAATCAGTTACAAACTAATCCCCTACCAGCACTGCACCAGTAATACAGCACTAAACACAATAAACTCCATACAATGACAGCTGATTAATTAAAGCAGCTGTTAATAATATGGCTCTATGGAGAACAACTGTCAGACATGAAACAGTATGGAATTCTTACAGGCAGGACTGCATACTGCACTGCATTGTGGAACAGCACCAGAACTGATTTTTAAGTGAAACAATCTACTAGTGCTAGCTCTCACTGAAGGTTTTTGTAATTAATGTAGTTTTCTTACTTTGTTACAAAAACAGATTTAAAGTTGCTTGAAGGTCACTGCTGCATGCCTTGAGTTTCACATAACCAAATTAATTCTGTTGTCTTCAAAGGAACTTAACTTACTTGGGGAAATCGTCCTTTTCCCCAGATTAAAGTGATAAGGACTGCAGCGGTCTTGCACAAAGAATGTGGAGAATCCTCCTCTCACAAAACACTTCTTTTTTCTACTTTAACAAATGCAATTTCATACGTATGCTTATGTGTAAAATGGCATTAAAAAAACTGACATTTGCCAAACTTAAAAAAAATAGAGTCTGCGTTGAAAGTACAGTTGTGTAAAATCTTACCATAACAGTAGATGCCCTTCTCTTCATTTTTGCAGTATTCTTAACATGAAGGATTCCCTGCCAAGGGCAGCCCAACGTCTATCCAGTATACCAAAGCCTTTAGGTTGTTAATGATACACAGTACGTCACACGTATGCTCCCTGTGCAAGGCATAGGACATAACGGTGACATCCAGACATATCATCCTCAGAATTAATAGCCCCAAGAGGAACCCTAGGATACCAGAGGGTAACATACACATCCAAAGGGACAAAAGACCAAGGGTAGGAAGGAGGGAGTGAATACTGCAGCAGTGAAGAGAAGGACATCTACTGTTATGGTAAGATTTTACACAACTGTACTACATCCTTGCATTTCACTGCTGCAGTATTCTTAACATGAGGGAGTGTGCAAAAGCTCAGGGAGGAGAAAGGGGAAGTAGAGCCTTCTAGGAACTTATGAAGAATGAACTTAACACAACCAGCTATAGCAAAGGTATGCACCGAAGACCAGGTAGCTGCCTCAAGGACATAATTAGTATCCAAACTCTTGAAAAAAGCACCCAAAAAAGCCACAGCCCTAGTAGAGCCAGCCTTAACCATAGAAGGAAAGCTCTTACCATGACAAGAATAACAAAAAGAAATGGATTTAGAAATCTGAGGAAACAGTCTGCTAGGAAACTGCTAAACCTAATGATCTAGGATGAAAAGAAACAAAACGCTGATCAGATTTTCAAAAAGCTTTAGTTTTGTCCAAATAAAATCTGAGATGTCTATGCACATCCTAAGTGTACAACACCATCTCACTAGCAGATTGCAGAGAAGGGAAAATAGTGGGCAAATTACTAGACTAAGATACAACTCATTCAATACTTCAGGCATAAAAGGAGGATTGGTACGAAGAGACACTGTACTTATCAAAAAATAAAAAAGGAAGAACAACCATAATGGCTTGAAGCTCAGACACCCATTTGGCAGAAGTATGGGCTAACAAAAGAACAGTCTTCAAAGAACAATGTTGTAAAAGGAAGCTGAAGCTGCAGTCTCAAAGCAGTCTGAGTCAATCTCTCCAAAACAAAATTAAGATCCCAGGAAGGAGGAACAGGCTTCCTGGGAGGTCTAATATGAAGGACGCCTTTAATTAACTAGAGGCCAAAGGAGAAACAAAGAGCAGGCAAGCAGTAATAGCTGAGAGGTGGGCTTTAACAGAAGAATATGCCAACCCAGTATTCAGCAAATCACACAAATAAGACAGAGCCAAAAGAACATCCACAGTAAGTGGATCCACAGGTTATGAGAAAGACACCAAAAAGAAAACCTCTTTCATTTGTAGAAGTAGGATTTCCTAGTAGTGTTTTTTCTGGCCTCCTGCAAAACCCGAAGCACGTCCTCATAAAAAAGGTGCCTACAGGGAATCAAAATCCTATCACCCACAGTGTCAGCTGATGAGTGTACAGGTGGGGATCGATGAGAGACCCCTTGTCTTGTGTGAGAAGATCCACCCTGTAAGGTAACGTTTGAGGATTGCCCTTGGCTAAGTACAGAAAAAGACAGAGCCAATGCTGTCTAGGCCAAAAAGGGAGTCACCAAAAAGATTTTGGGAGCATCCTGTTTTATCTTGCACAGGACGTTTGGAATGAGAGTTAGGAAAGGGAAGGCATAAAGAAAATATCCCCTTCCATTAAAAAGACAGGGCTGTCCACCTTCCAGGCCAGAAGACAAGGAGTCCTGGCACAAAAACTGAGGAATCTGCCTGTTCAGAGGGGAGGCAAAGAAATCTACTTGATGAGTACCCCACTGGTGGATAATGTCCAGAAACAAATTCCTGTTTAGCATCCACTTGCGAGACTGCGTTATGGACATGCTCATGGAGTCTGGCACGAAATTCTGACTTGAAGGAAAGTACACTTACCTGAAGTGTGACTTGGTACTGAATCGTTAAATTCTGACTTGAAGGAAAGTACACTTACCTGAAGTGTGACTTGGTATTGAATTGTTAACTCCCAAACCTAGACTGCCAATCTGCAAAGCACATAGGACCTTGTCTCCCCTTGTTTGTTGACATACCACATCACTGTGATGTTGCATGTAAAGATCTTTAGGGGCCCAGGAGAAAACAGAGGACGAAAAGCAGTGAGGGTCAGCAGGAGTGCTCTCATCTCCTTGAAACTGATGTGCTACTGCTGGGGGGACCAAAGGCCTTGCACCTTTAGGTTTCCAGAGGAAGCCCTCAACCCCCCCCCCCCCATCTGAGGCATCTGTGAACAGCTCCTGAGAGGGAAGTGGGGTTTGAATGGAAGCCCTGGATTCAAAGTCAATTGATGAATCCACCACTGAAATTCCAACTTCAGACATGGAAGAAGAGGGATTGGAAACCCTAGAGGATGAGAATACTGAAGCCAAATTGACTTTAGATACCAATGAAGCTTTTCTCATTTGCAGTCTGGATAAGGAAAGCATAGGGATTGTACATGCCATGAATCTCAGAGTCCTCAGAAATTACCCAACTGAAATCAAGGCCAGAGGAAGAAAAGACTGAAAAAAGGAAATCTGAGTCAAAGCCTTGGGAGGAGGCAGGGATGCTAGCATAGGAACAGTCTGAATCCTGCTCCCAGAAAAACGTAATCCTGTAATGGGGACAGGAAGGACTTTAAAGTGAACCCCAGGCTTTGCAACAGAGTGATGACCCACTAAAGGTCCTGTAAAAGAATCTCAGGAGAGGAGGCTTGAATATGGAGGTCATCCAAATAATGCAAATGGCAAACACAGGAGCTAGGCATTTGTTGAATACCCTTGGGGCAGTAGAGAGGTCAAAGAGCAAAGCACAGAACTGAAAATGCCAGGAAGCAACACAAGAATGTAAAAACTTCCTGAAAAGAGGATGAATATGAATATGGAAGTAAGCATCCTTGAGATCCAAAGAAACCATAAAAGCCTGAGGAAGCAGAAGAGGGAATAAAGTCTGAAGGGATAACATTCAAAAGAAAAGAACCTTCAGAAATGTATTCAGATGAGAAAGATCCAAAATGGGTCTCCATGTGCTATCCTTCCTGAGGACCAAACACATTATGGAATAAAATCCCATTCTCCTTTAAGCAGCTGGAACCTCTTGAATAGTTCCCTGAATCAAAAAAACCCTGAAGCACATCTGGAAGTGAGCTCAACTGGTCTTGAGGTGGCTGAAGAATGCCCACAAGGGGGGGAGGGGGATTTCCAAATCATGAAATCTCACTAGCGAATTATGGAAAGAACCCAGGCATCCTGGGTTATGCTTAACCCGACAGGAAGAAACAGAGAAAGACAATGTGAGAGAGGAATGTTGCTGGAAATAACTGGGTAGTCAAACAGCACCTGGTTTATCAGGAAAGGAAGGCTTCTGAGAAGGAGGGGTTTGTGTAGACTTAGCGGGGTGAACCCTCCTACCACCCTTTTTGCCTTTAGGAGGAGGATGAGACTGCCTTCTAACAAAGGCTGGTTTATTAGTATAGTTTGTCTGGAACTTTGGCACAGGGGAAACAAAAATATGTTTCAGGTCCTGTAACTCCTTGCCTTTCTCCTACAGGGACTTGAACAAATCAGCTGCAGCAGCACCAAAAAATCATTTGTTGTCCAGAGGAGCATCCATCAACTTAGCCTTAATATAGTCAGGCAGCAGTTCAAGCCCTAGCCAGGAATATCTCCTCAAAACAGAGACAGAAGCAGCAGCCCTAGAAGCAGCAACTGCTGCATCATAACAACATTTAATGGAATGAAGAACTACCTGGGAAGAAGCCCCTAACAGAGACATGGCAGAAGTCTTTCCCTCAGAATCTGGAAAGTTAGAAATAACCTGCAAGCCTGAGAAAGGACAGCCAAAACATATCTGGTCATATGAGTCTGATAATTAACAGCCTGCTAGGCTAGGGTGGCCGAAATATAAATGTTTTTACCCAGCCTTTCTACAGTCCTGCTGTACTTATCAGAAAGAAGAAGCTTGGTAGAAGCAATAATTTAGAAGGCTTATTGGATGCCACATAAACTACCGAAGGGTCAGCAGATGGACACTTATAAAGGAATTTGCAATCATCGGGCACTTTATAAGACTGTTTGAAGGATCAGGGGGCTGAGAGTCTAAGGCCAGAGATGCAAAAGAAAAGGCATCCAATAAAGCAGCCAAAACAGGAGGAACAGCACAGGAGCATTTGAAAGAGCTCATAATATCTCCTCTGCATTTTAGATATTTGAGAACAATTCCATTTAAAGAATTTCATCATCCTGGCAATGGTATCTCCAAAGGAAATCGCCTCAAAAGGAGAGCCATAACCCAAAGGAGAAGAAATTTGGGAAGAACAGGCCAGGGATTCCTCACCAGAATCCTCTTCTTCCTCAGAGAAATCCTGATCACTAGATCTCTTGGGGGGGGGGGGGATGACCAAGGAGGTTATGGGGCAGAGACCCATCTGAAAAGGCTTCAAGGCCATAAGAGCATTGAACAAAACCTGTGTAAAATTGTGCCATTCACTTTGAAAGCCTTTAAGAGCAGAAGAAATATGTTTTTGTCTTTTGCTTCTTTTTTACAGGGGTGTCTGCCTTATGAAAAGTACAAGGCTCCAATGCTGGCCTACATTCAATAATCATACTTAGGACTTCCTCTCTTACTAGAATCTGAGGAACCCCCATAGGCCCTTCAATGATAATCAGCCACAGTTACCACTGAACATCTGAAACAGACATCTGAAAGGCTCTGAGGATGTCCAAGTAGCCAGAACCCATGCTGGCTTCCGAACCAGTCCTGGCAGAGGAATTTAACCCAAGAACTGGACAATCCTCTGGGCTTTCACCAGCCTCAAGAGAGATGTCTGGTGGAGGAGTCACAGCCAAAGAATCTGACCTGACTTTTTTGGCCTCCTTCTTCGAATAAATAGTGAAGGATGAAAGGCAACTATGTAAGGTCTTTGGAACAAAAGCCTGACAAACAGTGCAGGACTTATGGTCATGAGAAGCTCCTAAACAAAACAATCACTGCTCGTGAAGGTCTTTATGGGGAATCTGTCTCCCACACTGGCATTTATCCTTTATGGATGACATGAAACCCTACAACAACACAAATGCAAAAGCAAAAAAAAAAAAACAGGGCACTTATCTGAACGGCTAGGTAAACCAGCAATAACTCAATTCAATCAGACTGATGATCAAAGATGGCATTCGGACTGGCGGCAAAGAAATTCTGAGGATGATACATCTTCATATCATTCAGAAAATGATGGTAACACAAGACCTTTTATTCTAGCAATTTTCTACGTTTATAAGAGAAATATTTAAATTTTGTTCCTATGTTTGGGGTTTGTCCCCCCATTAGTTTTGGCTTTATCCAGATTTTTTGTCCTAAAAGGTTCAGAGCTATGTTCCACATAACTGGAGCTAAAAAGGGTCCATTTAAAATATTTTATCCAAACAAAAGGATCCAATGAAAACAGTCTATGTAGTCACTTTAAAGGGGAAAGAACCAGAAGGCATCAGTTCCACATGGCCTGTGCAATAAATACTGAAGGGGGTTTTAAAATACAGAGATGTAATTCAACCTATACTTAGCATCCACTGGGACGGGTTACCATGATTCCCATGGGCCTGTAGTTAGTGCCAACACATGTCTAACAGCTTCTGTATGGTACTCCCTATACACATGATCCTCATTGCCTTAAGAAAGTGATACCTGCAAAATGGAACTGCTTACCTGAAGAGGCAGGAATAAGCTGTGCAAACAAACTGACATTTCATTTTAAAAGTACTTTTGCCTGTCAGTGCTAGGTTAACAATGGTTAATAACTAGGATTTCCCCAGCATTGTCTCCATGTTGAAATTATTACCTCTAAGTACAAGTACTTCCAAACGCATTCAAAACTGCCACCCCAGCAAACAAGCTTTATTATACAACAGAAATATAAATGGTTGCCTTTGCTTATACTCTAATATAAGAATCTGTCTTTGCTTTCTTTTTTTTATAAATACACTGTTATTTTGTAAATAAGTCTAAATCTGGAAAGTCGTGTACCTATATTTACAACCCAAATTGTTAACTTCTTTGATTATTTGTCACAAAAAGCACAGTCCAAACTTGTAAAAAGAGTAGCACGCTGAAGCTAGACTCAAAAGGACAATTTTAATCCAATGTAAAACACACAGTACTACACAATACCAATGCTGGTTCTTGTGCAAAATAGAAATAATTTTGTTAAAAAACTCCACAATACCAATGCTGGTCTTCGTAGATAAAAACGTGATTTAAAGTTGAATTAAGCGCTTTCGTTTCTGTCCAGTCAGAAACTTCCTCAGAATATCTTCACATTTGAGGAATGAAAGTTTATAGTAAACCACAACCACACCTTCAATAAAGACCACCCAATTAAAATCGCTTAGTTTTAAAATATTTATTCATTTTAATTCTATATAGTATGTATTTGTGAGTGAATTTAATGCACCATATTTATGTTTTTTAAAAGATGCTTATGTTTTATGTATTAGATAGTGATTTTAATTGGGTGGTCTTTATTGAAGTGTATGAGGGTAGCCAGAGTTAAAAAAAAGCACATGATTTTACCAACAATATGTGGGACTTATAAAGGGATTTCCTAGGCAGGAGTTACAGTAGTAGAATGCTATGATCCAGCCTGGAACCCATCAGGACACTCAAGGCTAAGAATAACCACCGAGAAATTGGAAGCGCTGTTTTATGGATATGGATAGCAAGATACAAGCAGTTGGAATGTTTTTGGTCCCTTTGATTTCGTACATGGGTCAAGACGTATTTTTGTCAACTAGAGAAGTTCTGGATGGCGATTGATGGAGAGCTGGGGAATTTTCTCTGGGAAGAGAAGACAGAAGAAGCTGGTTGGGATGGGCTGATTCTTCCTGTGGAGCAAGGCAGTCTGGGGTTGCCCAAGTTGAAGGGGTATTTCAGAGCTACACAGTTAAGGTTCCTGTACATGGCACAAGCAGGGACCTGTAGTTCAAGGTGGAAGGGGATTATGGTGAAACATGGGGGAAGCTCGGGAGGTGGGCAGAGACTGAGATGTAGTTCCTTCGGAGAGTGACAGTGACCATATAGAATATTATATTCATAAAGTAACAGATGGCATTCTGGGAAATGGGCCAACATAGGAGTGGAGAACAGAGATTCTGACGATGGGGATGACTGCAGTTGGGGATGAAGACAATAGGCAAAAGGGGTGGAGTTTATTGAAGAAAGCTGGCAGGGAAACCAAGGTATTGGCAGCAAATAATTAGATGTAAAGGTGATAGAATGGGAAGAAGTCGAGGGTTTGTTTGGACTGTAGGCTAGGGAACTGCCTTCACTGTGAAGGACTGGTATTGGAGTATAGGCAAAAAGAAATAGGGGGATCCCAGGAGAAAGCCCAGCACTGGTGGAGTTTTGGGTGGAATCTAGAACAGAAGCTGCTGTTGAAGGAGGAATGGTTAGATGAGCATGTGGAATGTTGCATGATAACTGTGGGAATCAATCAGAGTAGATTGGAACCAATTGGAAGAAGAGATTGTGTGGGTGATTCATGGAGAGACAATGGGGAATATGTGTATGTCTCCCACGTATGCAGCAGGGTCTGGAAGATTTAGGATCTTTCCTTGGAGGTATTTACATAGGTATTTTTATACCCCAGGTGGACTCCAAAGAATTTTTGCTTAGGTGGGTAGCGAATATTGGAGGTGTGATGGGGAAGAGGGAGGTAATTGGGAACATACTTTCTTTAGTGTAATGAGTTGGCAGACTTTAAAAATTCCCTGCAGACTACTCTATTAGACATACTGAGTGAGAAAATTGGTATGACTAAGGAATTTTTTGAGCTAGGATTCAGAAATGGAATTGCCTAGACATAGCAAAGCCTTGCATAGTCTAATGATGGTGGCCGCAAAAAAAAAATTACTAGGAAATGGAAATCAATGTCTAAACCAACTGTACTTGAAATAGTGAATATAGTAACAGGGAGAAAACAGCTGGAAATGGAATCTTAAGGAAATGGTAGGAGCAAATTACATACAAAAAAATGTAAACTGCGAAAACAATAAATGCAGACAAGGAATGAAATTTAAAAGAAGGCAGAATTTGAATGAGCTATATAATGTTTGACTGACAGTGAATGGACAGATTATAACTGAAGCATAATGTTTGCAACTAAAATTATTTTATTTTATTTATTTTACATTTGTTTACCGGGAAGGACCGACTGGGCTAGTAGCCCATTTTCAGAGGAGGCATAGGGAGAAAATCTCCATACAGTATAATAAGTCCAACAGAAGATATAGATTAGTAAAACATTAGTAAAGCATTACAGGTTTCACGCAGAATTGTACATAGATTTGAAAAGCATCATAAGTATAATACATGATTATATACAGCTTTGTATAGCATCACAAGTTTTACACATCAATGAATTATAGAAGCAATGATTAACAATTGCAGTACTTTATAGGCATGGTTTCAAGTAGAAGATTCAATGGAGAAAGAATTAAAATTTAAAATGTAGTCAGGAAGACTGCAAAGTTAGGTAAGGGTACTGCTGGAGTGTGAGAGAAAGTAGCCTGTATGCAATACGGTTTGTGAGAGAGAAAGCAGCCTTATGTCAATATGGTTTGCTTTTATTTACATAAATGTATGATTGCCTATGTCATAAGTGATAATTTAATAAAGATGTGTCTTGTTTAATTAAAAAAGGCCAACAATGACCCAGGCTTAGATGATCCCCTGACAAGACAACAAGACCATTCAGCAACCTGTACACAGACCCAAAGGAGGAACAGAGAAATAGAAGCCTGGCCCTTATTTTCTCTATAGACTATAAGGAAATTCAAAAGCTTGTTACTAAAAACTGGGTTAGTATAACTGAAAATAAGCAGGTTGAAAATGTTCTATGGTCCCGTCCAGCTTTTGTATTTCAGAGGACAAAAACTGTAAGAAATTGGGTGGAGTGACAGGAAAGACCATCCATCAAACCAGTACAAAGATATACACCCCTGTGGTCTTATCTTGTCTTCTGCAGATTCTGTCCAGATTTGAAAAGCAAGGGTTATTGCAATTGCCTAGTGTTAAAAAAGAAGATATGGAGTACCAACAGAGGAGTCTGTAATACAGAAATGGTTGTGTAAAGGGTCCAGCGCTCTCCTGTAATGCTTTCTATGTGGACAAAAGAATACACAAATTCAAAGTCAGGATTTCACACCAGTTATCTGATATTCATCTCAAAATACAAAACCTGGCAAAACATTAACTGGAATTTCTGAATCACCAAGGTTTCAAATGCCAAATCTTGGGTGCCCTGGAAATGGACCCACTGCAGGGAAACAAAATCGCTCATATGGGAAAGCTTGAACTAGCCTAGCAGAGAAACTTGGATTAAACACAAGCGGCTCTATTACCAGCATAATAACTCTTAGAAAACTGTGTCACAAAGCATACTGCTAAGACTTAGATCCTGGAACAGTCCCTAATGTATCTGGACATCTTTTGTAGTACACTCTGAACAGACAATTCATGTATTTTGCAATATGGACTCTTTGTTCGGTCACCTTGATATGAATGATTCACTTACTTTTTATTCTTCACCTACACCTTATGTTATTTGATTTACTACTTTTTCACTTTAACTTGATTACTTTTACTCTGAACAGACCAGCAGGGCTTCTATTATATAGTAGGATTGGGTTCAAAATGGTTTTCCTCTTTGATGAACTATTTTAAACTGACAATATTCATGTTATAGATACTGCCTCTGTACCATAAAAGAGGGCATAGTTGTTTTTAATTGCACTGACATAGAATTTGATATAAATAAGGCTGAATTATACTCTACATTGACCATGGGTGACGCATGTGAGCCCAATAAAAGTGGACATTGGTGATATATAAGGAAGAGCTCAATACGGTTTACTATTGAAAATGCGAACGGCACTTGGGCGACAGTCGGATAGTCGAACGTATAAGGTCGTAAACACGGATGTCGAAGACATAATAATCAATCTAGGAATGGTTTTAACATGGGTTGAGGTAGGGAAGATGTTTGTAGTAGGGAATAATACTGAACACCTACCTCGACCCATGTTAAAACCATTCCTAGATTGATTATTTTGTCTTCGACATCCTTGTTTACGACCTTATACGTTCGACTATCCGACTGTCGCCCAAGTGCCGTTCGCATTTTCAATAGTAAACCGCTCAATACTATAATCTTTAAATTTAATGCTAATCCATCATTTCATATGACCCCACCCCCACAAAAGTGGTCATAGTCATTAACCTGTAAAAAATTGCTTGATACTGCCTCTACCATGAATTTGTTGTTTCATGAGCTCAATAAAAGTGGGAATGGTAAAAAGATCAAACCAGGAATGGGCCTTGAGGAACTGAAGAATAATAAAAAGATCTGACATTCCATTATGCTCAAGGCCCACATTACACTGGGTATTACCAGGGAAGATCTCTGGGCTATTACGATCTGATCTCTGAATGAAAAAGCATGACTTGATTTTGTATATGCTTGAATATAAAAACCAATAAATCAAAATGGACCTGATAAAGCCCACACAGCGAAAGGGATTATTTAATGTATTTTGAGTTATGTTAAATTGTAATATGGTGGGAGGTTTGCCATTCTGATTTCTCGGTGTTACATTTTATCTTTTCTTAAATGTGAGGATTAACCACTGTACTAAGCTCTCAACAGAGTGGCTGAACAAGGAAAGTACAGTTGTGTACACTTACCATAAATGTAGATGTTCGAGTGTATTCACTGTTGCAGTAATCACGTTTGGGTTATCCCTGCCAGGGTAGCCCTCAGTCGGCCCGAATACCAGAGGCTTAGTATTTCTGCGTCAGTTCCATCGCTCCTGGACTGACGTCAGGTCGTCAGTAGTATAAAATAAGGCGGCTGACATGACACCACTACATCAGTTTTTTCTTGCCCTGTCAGGAGCCGCCAAGAGGGAGTTAGGTTATGGTGCAAGAACGCCACCAATAGAAAATAAATACCAAAAATTCCTTGTAAGGAGAGAGAGAGAGACAGAGAGAGACAAGGGGGGGTGGAGGGAGGGAAACCAGGACTGCAACAGTGAATACACGCGAACATCTACATTTATGGTAAGTGTACGCAACTGTACTATGTCTTTTGTGTTTCACTGTTGCAGTCATCACATTTGGGTTGATTCCCAAAGCTGAAGAAAAGGGTGGAGGCAGTCAAGAAGACTGGGGGCTGGCTAGGATGCCCTGCAAGACTGCTCTGGCAAAGCCTCTCCTGGATTTGGAGAAGATAGGCAGGTGGTAATGCTTGGTGAAGGTATGAACTGATGTCCATGTTGCAGCCTCCAGGATGTCCCTGGTGGGGACCCCTCTAAGGAAGTTGCAGAGGTGGAGGTTGCTCTGGTAGAATGTGCCCTGATCCCCTTAGGGGGAGGTTTCTGTGTTGCTTGTAGCAGAAATGGATGCAGTGTGCTACCCATATGGAAATTGTTTGTTTGGATATGGCTTTGCCCTCTGGTTGATTTGGTCTGATCTGGTTGGTTGAGATGCAGATGGATTTGATGTGGGCTCCATTGGTCCTGTATGCACCTGCCATCAAGGTGTGCACCCTAGGCATAGTCTGATGCATCTGTGGTGAGGGTCTGGGTGGCATGGGGTTGTGAGAAGGGTAGTCCCTTGTTGTGGTAGTATGCTGCTGCCCACCAAAGAAAATCTTTCCTTAAACAAGGTATCATTGGTATAAGAGTTTCCAGGTCTTGAGAGTGTTGACACCAAAGGCTTTTTAGGCACCATTGTAGTTACCTCATATGCAGTCTGGCATATGGAATGAGTAGAATGCAAGAAGCCATGAACCCTAGACCTTGCAGGATTTTCCTTGCAGAGAACTGGGGTCTGGTGGCTAGCTGAGAGAAATAGGATGTCAGGTAGGTTTGCTTTTCTGGTTTAAGGAATTCCATCTGGGATGCTGTGTCCAGGCTTGCTCCCAGGAATATGATTTTTTGGGTGGGTACTAGTTTGGATTTCTTTTCATTGATAGTGTACCCTAGGGAGGTCAGTAGGTCCTTTACAAAGGCCAGGTGCTTGAGCAGCTTTTCCTGACTGCCTGCCTGAATTAGGCAGTCGTCTAAGTATGGGTAAATTTGAATATTTCTTTGCCTGCAAAAGCAATGGTGGGAGACAGACATTTTGTGAAAACTCTGGGAGCAGTGGATAAGCCAAAGCAAAGCACAGAGAACTGAAAGTGTAGCGATCCTGCCCTGAAATGAAGATATTTCCTGCATGATTCCCTGATTGGGATGTGTAGGTAGGCCTCTTTTAGGTCTAAGGTGGCTAACCAAGCATCCTTGGAGAGCATAGGTAGCAGCTGCTGGAGGATGAGTGTGATGCCAGTGCCCTGGGCCAGCAATCAAGGAGCCTCAATCCTCACCATTAACACCAGTGGGGGGCGTCTCATATAGGAGGAAAGGATAACAAATACACACAGTAAAGTGCAATTTCTCTTAAGAGCACACAGAGATCACAGTCAGTTTGGGGCTGGTCACTCCCTTGCTCTCCAGGTCCTCAATAAGACTCCCAACGGGCACAGCTATAGGGTCCAGATCTCAGCCTAGTGGGCAAGCTAAAGCCTCCAGCACCCTCTCTGTCCAACCAGTGCTTTGTGTCCCTGCCCAAGTAGCTGACACACACACACACACACACACACACACACACACACACACACACACACACACACACACACACACACACACACACACACACACACACACACACACACACTTTGAGAAGAGTTTATACAACCACAGAGACACTCCTGGGGAAGGCTGGCACAGGTTCTCCAGCTGTGCCCCTTTTTCCCAGACTATACGGTAGTACCAGCTGCCACCACCCACTAATATTTATCAGCTACTCAAAGGCCCTTAAAAGGGTGTCCAATTATTACTGTGCAATATTATTATCCAATTGGTAGTATAGGCCAGGGCAAAAGCTATTACAGTGGTTGTATACAATTTTACCAAAAGCATGCAAGTACTCTAAAAAACTTAAATTAACTATACAAAAAAACAGCCACAGTTGAAAGGGTTTAAAATATTTAATAACAAACAGTCAAAACACAAGACAATACTTTTTACTACACAGTGCTAATCAAGAGTTCAGAGATCACGAAGAAATACTTAAAATAATTCAGTAGTACAGCTCTGACATCACAGAAAAACACTTGGTCTAATCTTTCTAGTTTCTTGCTATTTCTAAGAGAAAACACAAGTCTAAGATAAACTTACATATAGAGCAAAGGCAGTGCTGAGTTGGACGGTCAAGATAAAAATGCTTAGTGCTCTCTGATTCTCTCTGTTTTTAAAATCACATTCCTGGTTCACATTACATCATTCTTCACACTTCCCTGGGTTCCCATTCTAACAGAAACTATATTTACATTATTCACCTCTGGGCAGAAACCAGAGCAATAAAGGACATTTGTGCATGCAAATTCTGGCCATTAACTCTGGCCTTAAAACAATAGCAAGAATTCCTTCATCTAGACTGGCCAGAGCTGTGTTTACATCAAAGGGTCACAACATGATTTACTTGGTCAGCAGAGTGCACTGTTGTTACATTTTTTCAGTTCCACATGTAACACTATTTTTACCATTTAAGACAACAGGCCTGTGGTTTATATTAATATTTACAGATGACAGAATTATTTCCAAAATTCTATCTGGCTAGGCTGGCAGCTTTCATCTATCTTCACCCAATCTTCACAGTGAGCATTTTGAATTTTAGTATCACCAGAAAGGTGTTTAGAATTGATAGATCGAGGATAGGGCACCAGGTGCCCTCTTTCCTGGGTACCAGGAAGAGTCTGGAGTAGAAAACTTGGCCTATCTGTTCTGCAGGAACGTGCTCTACTACCCTCATAGAGAGCAGGGAAAAGACTTGCTTTTTGGCCTCTGCCCACAGGTTTGGGGGGGAAGATCTGGGAACCCTTTTGGGGTTGGTAGAGTGTGGAAATAAAATTTGTATCCCTGGGACACTGTTGAGGACCCAGCAGTCATTGGTAATGGTGGCCCAGGTGCTTGCGTGGAAGGCTATGGGCAAGTGCAGGTGGGCAGAGGGAGGGGGTGGAAGTGGAGAGTCATTGTGAGTTCTTACCAAGAGGGGCTGGCTTAGCACTCCCTGGTTTTGAAGAGGATGAATTACATTGCTTAGATCTCTGCATTCCCTGGGGCTGCTGTCTGGGGGGCCTACTTCCCCAGGGTTTGGGCTAAGCTGACCTGGAGAGGGCAGGAAAGGACCAGTGCTTGGAGGGTCAATGCCTATTGAACCTGGGTGGTTGGACCTTCAGGAAGACCTTAACTGTCTGCATAGATTTAGCTTTTCTTTTTTTTTAGCTTTTTTAAGACCTACTCTGCATTGGTGCCAAATAAGTTGTCTTTGTGCAAGGGTGCGTCCAATAATTTGGTTTTGACATGGTCTGGCAAGAGCTGTTCCTTAGCCAAGCATGCATTCTAAGGACAGCACCAGTGACTGCTGCCCTGCAAGATGCTTCTAGGGTGTCAAAACCACATTGTAAGGTGTGTTTAGTTGACTTGCAGAATGCATTAACTCTTGTAACTCTATTTTCTGCACAAGCAGGAAAAGATGATATTTTTTGTTTGAGGAGTTCCATGGTATGTTGCTGAAATTTTAGCATATGGAGTAGCAGAGGTGTATACGTTTTTACCCCATCTGTCTAATGTTTGGGAATCCCTATTTGAGGGGGTGGGATTCTTAGCAGAAGTTGCTTTAATTCCTTTAGGCCCTTGAGAAATAACCTCAGGGACAGTAGTAGGATTTTTGAAAAGAAATTTGTGAGAGTCAGGGACTCTTTAGTACCTGTCAAGTTTCCTGGGAGCAGGAGAGAGGGTGTCAGGAGTTAAACTAGATTCCATGAAAACATCATCCACAACATCCAGGACAGGAGGAATGGCCAGAGGTCTGTGCTGTGGAAGATCTAAGAATTCCCTGAGTCTCTTTTTAGACTGAGGGTAGTCCTGACCTTCCCATTGGAAATGCTCCCTTAAAGTATGTAGAGTTTCCCCAAAGGAAAAGTCCTCGGGTGGAGAGGCTGAAGGAATGGATTCCTCTGCATAAAAATCCTCATAAGTAGAGAGGGGTTGCATGTCTTCATATTCAGATGCCTCAGAGTCATCGGACTCCTTGTTCAGATAAAACTACTGGGGACAAATCTATTTTTATTTTGGAAGAGGTAGCTTGGCTTCCCCCGATCAGCATTATAAGGTCTTCTGTCATTTTAAGCATTTGAGACTGAGGCAAGGAAGCAGGTGCCCGAGACTAGGTCGTCGGTTTCTTGGGTGTGGTTTGTACCCTGGGCCTTAGAAACTCTGTAGTTTTTGAAAGAACGGTAGATTCGAAAGAAGTCGGTCTGTGTATAGAAACGGTAGTGCGAATTACTTCCTCGGAAGCCGGTGCCTGCTCAGTGGCTCCGGACCTATCCAAGGTAGAGACATCCGCAGGATCCTTAGTCGATAAGAGTCTCGGGGCATACTGGACTCTGAAAGGGTCTCGGTACCGGCCTGCGAATCCACAGAAGCGGGTATCAGGGGCTGCGAAAGCACCTCACTGAGGACCGGAGAACTGACGACTAGCTTAACGGAAGTGTCGTTGGTAGGTTTGGACCTGTGCGGTCTGTCTCTGTCTTTATCCTTACGTTTTTTCAGAAGATCTGCTGTCGGATGGCTTACTGAAGCCATATCGGAATTCAAGGACTGAGAGCAAAAATATCTAGCTACAATAAGGTCCCAATGACGTATAGTTCTGGCATTAAAGCACAAAAGTGACAGCGGGGGATGTCGTGGTCTAAGCCTAAGCAAGTGACGCAGTAAGAATGAAAGTTTAGGTGTGATATTTGCTTTCCAGAGATGAGACAATTGTTAACTTTTTCTGACATTGGTTAGAGCAAGAAAAAAGAATCCCCAATAGGGTACCTAGCTTTAGAAGACTTCAACTTCAGTTCGGTAAACAAAAACTCCGGTAGCGGCCGACCGGCACTCGTGCGAACTGCTTTTGCTTCAGGCTCCTCGGCAAGAAAGACTGATGTAATGGTGTGGGCTGCCTTATTTTATACTACTGATGACCTGATGTCAGTCCTGGAGCGACGGCAACTGACGCAGAAATCCTAAGCCTCTGGTATTCTGGCCAACTGAGGGCTACCCTGGCAGGGATAACCCAAATGTCATGACTGCCAACAGTAAAACATGAATAACATCCCCTGGTTACCTTACCTAGATTGGAGCACTAATTAGCCTGAAACTGGGCATACAGATTAAGACTAAGCCCTCCTCCTTTTGACTGGTGAACCATCATAGGCTGCCATGCAAATTAGGACTACACCCTTCTCCTTTTGATTGGTAACGCTTAAGGTTACCCATGCAGATCAGTGATAGTTATAACCTCATATTGATTAGCAAATGGGAAAGAGAAAAAAACAGAACCAGTCAACATTTCACTGAAACTCAATTAAGGTAAGGACTCCACCCTCCTACAAAGTATGAACTATGGTACACAAGTGATTGTTAACTTCTTAAATTCTCACAATGCAAGATCACCTGTCCATTCACTTCAATAAAGTTTCATTTTAATTTCTACTGCTAGCATCATCCTTTGTCTAAGAAGAGGGCACTAAGTGCTTTTAAAACTAATATCTCTAATAGAGGAATTTGTTTGGGTAAACTAGTTAATCCTTTGGCTGTTTTCGTAGTTTTCTACAGTACCTTAGGACTTCAGGTAAGACTCACTGAATTTACCTTCTTCTAACCTGAAAGCAGATTTTTTACTTTTTCACTTGCGTAGTTAGGGGAATTTATTTTATTCATTAGTAGAGGAAGTTTTTCCTAGTACTGTGGAAATTGTTTATACTAGGGTACACCAAAAGGGCTTGTTGTTAAATTTGCCATCATTGTGCAGGATTGGGACAGATGCTTTAATGTAGTAGTTAAGATGGCTGTATGAAGACGTCAGTAGTATATGTAGCTTCTTCTGTTACTTGGAGCTTAAGAATTTTAGTTGCATAGTGATTAGAAGTGTGCTTTGGAGTAATCCCTGAATATAGTAGGTTTAGCTGTATTCTAAGGTTGGGTTCTCCAGGAAAAATTGACAGTCTGGTGGTCAGATTCGATTATGGAGAGGAAGACTTCAGGTATAGAGCAGGCTGGTATCATGGTAGAGGAGAAGGGTCTATGTCAAATCTTCGAACTCTGGAAATGTCGAATTTCATATGGTCGAGACCATATGATCGACATTTCAAGTGTTTGAAGATTGACTTTTAACGGCGCAGTATGGTGCAGAATGGGAAAATTTCCCTTTTCTGCACTGAAGTGTGGTCTCGGAGTAGGTATATTTAAGTAGGGGGGGTGTGGGGGCTGCAGCCCCACACGTGGGGGGGTGCAGGGGGTTTGCCCCCTGCTCGCACTGTTAAGGTGTGCTTTTCTTTTTTTTTTTTCTTTCTTTTTTTTTTTTATTATATATTCAAACTTCCAAATGTCGACCATATGGTATTCAACATTTTGGACGTTGGAATATATAACATAGACCCGAGGAGAACTACTTCAAGAAGACTGACTCCTTTAGTAAGAGAGTGTACCAACTGGTCAAATGAGTTGGCATTAATAAAGTTAAGGAACAACTGTGTATTTGCCATATATGTCCAACAATTCATGGATTGTTAGTTGAATCCCCCCACATTGCTGAGTTCAATGGCTAGGGATTCCAGCTTCTTGAAGTAGATATCATGGCCAGTGGGAGATATAGGAGGGAGTTAAGCAGTTTGCAATGGTGTGACAAATAGTCTTGTCTACTGACATTAGGATGTCTACAATTCAAGCTTATTACGCTGCTGAGTATGGGAGTACAGATAAATATTGATACACTCTCCAGATACCCCCTTCCTCTTTGGACAGTCTGAGTGAGGCCTATCATTAAACTGGTATAAAGTTTTGAAATAATACAGATGAGAGTCAGGAATGCCTAAAGTTCAGTTTTTGTGTTCAGACATCTAGCACTGAGCAATGCCGAACTTCTACAGGCCCGATTTAGATTTGCTGGGTTGGAAGGTCTAGGATTCTGACTTTATCTAAAAATGTGACAAAGTGAAACAGAAGAACGACCAGCATGGCTGATCTGTTTCACTTTGTTATGCTTTTTCTTTGTGTTGGAAGAACTTTGGTTGCGGTGGAATCTTTTTATTCTGGTTTATCTAAAAAAGGCACTATAGATGTAAAACTGCATTTTGCCAGTATACCGCCCTGAGGTAAAAGGTGTAGGCTGTCCCTGGCATGTCCATGGGATTATAAACCATTTTCCTCCAAGCTGAAACACACTGGATCACTCTTGAGTAACACCATATACCAAGCCAATTGTTTAAGTCATCTTCTTTCACTTTGAACTTTGATATCATTTGCATGGATGCCAAGATGCATCTCAAGACTAGCTACTGCCCAGCCTCAGTCACTCACACTGACAGCTCAGCCATGCTACTCTTTATTTCCCCTAGGATGCAGCATTGAAGGGTATACAGTTGTGTAACATTTCACCATAACAGTAGATGTCTTTCTCTTCACTGCTGCAGTATTCTACACTGAAGGAATCTCCTGCCAAGTACAGCCCAATGTCTGTCCAGTATACTAAAGCATTTAGATTTGATAGGTGCCCTACATTACATATATACTCCTTGCGTAGATCATAAAAGTGACATATGGATGCAAATACTCAGAAATGAATTGTCCCAGGAGAAACAAAATACCCTCCCCCTAAGGACAACGTAGAACATGTACATCCAGAAGAAAAAAGTTTAGAAAGAAAGGAAGCAAGAGCCCCTCGGTCAGGAAGGCAAAAAAAGACAGGGGCAAGAGCCATTAAGGGGGGGGGGGGGCTCAGCACTGCAACGATGAACAGAAGGACATCTACTGTTAAAAGTATGATTTCACACAACTGTACTACATCCTTCCATATCACTATTGCAGTATTCTTCACTGAAGGGAGAGTACAAGAGCTACAGAGACTGGGAAATGGAAGATACAGATGAGCCCTCTACAAACCCATGCAGAATAACCCTGCCAGAATCCGCCCTGGCCCTGGAAAAAAATATCCAACTTGTAATGCTTGGTAAAAGTATGGACAGAGGACTAAGTAGCACCTTCAAGAACGGAATTGGTGTCCAAACACTTGAAAAAGCCACCAGAAGAAGCAACCACTTAGTAGAATGCGCATTTACAGACGAAGAAAAACATTTGCCATGAAAGGAATAACATAAGGAAATGGCCTTACAGATCCAGGAGGAGAAGGTTTGCATCATAACAGCTAAACCCAAAGTACAGGGATGAAGAGAAAAAGTTGCTCAGATGTGTGAATAACCTTTCTTTTATCCAAATAACATCTGAGCTGTCTATGCAGGTCCAAGATGTTGAGAACCTTCTCATGGACATATTGTGGAGAAAGAAAAAAGGAAGGAAGTTGAACAGACTGATTAAGGGACAACTCATTGGACACTTTGGGCATATAAGGATTAGCACGAAGAGACACCCTGTCTCTGTGAAAAATTAAAAAAGGAAGAAAGGCCATAAGATCCTGAAGCTCAGACACACACTTGGCAGAAGTAAGAGCAAACAGCAGAACAGTCTTCCAAGTACAAAGCTGTATAGAGACTGGACTAGCAGGTTAAAAAGGAGCCTGAGTCAATTTTTTCAAGGACAAAACTGAGGCCCAAAGGAGGAGGAACAGTCTTTCTTTGGGGGCCTGGTATGAAGGATGTATTTAAAAAACTGCTTGATCTCAAACCAAGAGGCCAAAGGAGGGTTCAAAGGCAGACACATGGAGACTGCGGACAGGTAAGCTTTAAGTGAAGAATATGCCAAGCCAGCACCCTACTGAAAAAGTATCCTGATAGCAAGAGAGGCACTAAACAGAAAATATTTTCCATTTAGACATATGTGATTTTCTGGTAGTGGGATTCCTGGCCTCCTGCAGAACCCAAAGCATGTTCTCAGAAAAGAGGTACCTAAAAGGGATAAAAAATACTATCACCCACAGTGTCATCTGACTGGACAGGTAAGGCTGCATATGAGATCCCTTGTCTTATGTGAGAAGATCCATACTGTGAGGTAACTTGTGGTGATTTCCCCTGGACAGGTGAAAAAGAAAGGGGAACCGGTGCTGTATGTGCCAAAAGGGAGTCACCAAAAAGTTTTTGGGAGAGTTCTTGATTTTGTGCAGAACTCTAGGCAGCAGACAAAGGGGAGGAAAAGCATACAGAAACATTCCCATCCATGGAAATAGAGGGTGTCCACTTTCCAAGTCAGTGGACTTATTCCTCTCAAACAGAATAGAGGAAGTTGCCTGTTCATATAAAAGGCAAAAAGATCTACCTGAGGAATATACCACCAATGAACTATGTCCACAAACACATCTCTGCAAAGCATTCATTTTTGAGCCTGTGTTCTAGTCCTGCTATGACAGTCTTCCAATAGACTGAGCTATGAAGATATCTGCCTGAAGAATCGCCTGATAACTAGCAGACAGACCCCAGACCTGAAAAGCCAGTCTGCAAAAGAGATAAGTCACTGTACCCCCCCCCCCCCCACACACACACACACACACATGTTGATAGACCATTTCATAGTGATATTGCCTGTGAAGATTTTCAGGGGGCTGGGGAGAAAAAGGGAATGAAAGGCTGATAGAGCCAGAAGCATGGCCCTCATCTTCTTTATGTTTACATGGTTTGACCTCTGATGATGCAGACAGAGACCCTGAACATCCAGGGCCACAAGAAACACCCCAACCCAGGTCTGAGGCATCTGTGAACAGTTCTTGGGAAGGAACTGCAGCCTGAAAGGGCAATCAGAGATTGAGGGAAATTTGCTGAATCCACCACTGGAGCTTGAGTCTGAGACAAGAAAGCAAAGGAATAGTGAACTCCAATGATAGCAATGTTGAAGCCACACCAGTTTGAGGTACCAGCGAAGCTTTCCTCATATGAAGCCTGGAAAGAGCAAGCACGGGAATGGTGCAGGCAATAAACCCCAGAATCCTGAGAAATTTCCTGGCTGTGACAGAGAACAGAGGAAGAAAAGAATGGAAGAAGGTTGCCAGAGACAAAGCCTTGCGTGCAGAAGAATGGCCAACAAGGGAATGGTCTGAATTCTGCAACCACAAAAAATATGATCCTGGGAGGGCGCAAGCACAGGCTTCTTAAGATTGGTGGTAAACTCCAGACTTTGTAGAAGACAAGTGGGAAAGTGAAGATCTTGCAGACGACTGTTGGGAAAAGGAGCCTAAATAAGTGAATATCTGTATCCCATGAAGCCTGCTAAAGGCAATGACAGGAGGGAGGCATTTGGTGAATACCCTTGAGGCAGAAGAAAGGCCAAAGGGCAAAACAGGAAACTGAAAATGAGAGGAAGAAGCAGAGAAACATACATATTTTCTGAACAGATGGTGAGTAGGGATATGAAGATAGACATCACTGATATCTACAGAGGCCAAGAAGGCCAAGGGGAGGAGAAGAAGAGGAAACAATGTCTCAACAGAGAGCAACCTTGAAGAAGGGACATTGAGAAAAGTGTTGAGACAGAGGTGTAGAATTGGTCTCCAAGTCCCCTCTTTGCAAGGAACTAATAACATCCTGGAATAAAAAAAAACCTTCCCACTTGGGTGGGTGGAACAGGCTAAATGGTGCCCTGATCCAAAAGGGACTGCAAAGCCTCTGGGAAAAGAGAGAGCTTGTCTGGAGGAGGCTATGGAATGCCTAAAAAGGGGGAAAGAGTTTTCCATATCCTGAGATACCCCTGACAAATGACATACTCCACTCAAGAGCCTGAGGTGATCTGTTTCAATTTCAGAGAGAGAGACGTGGAGAGACAGGGGAACCTGGCTGAGGGAAAGAGGAGGCAAAATGTGAAAGGAAGGCTTCTGAGATGTAGAAGTCTGAGTGTACTTAGCAGGAGGAATATGATTGGACCCCCTTCTAAAGTTTGGGAGGTTGATGAATCTGCCTGCGAACAATGGCAGATTTAGAAGGGTAATTCCTTTGGAATTTGGGTATAGGGGGGATACAAATATACTTGAGTTCCTGCATAACCTTACCCTTATACTGGAGCAACTTGAACAGGTTAGCAGCAGCAGCTGTCCCAAAAAAGATTTTTATTATTCAGAGCATCCAAAGTTTGGCTTTAATATCATCAGGCAAGGCCTAAAGATGAAGCTAGGAGTAAGGGCCTCATCACAGAACCAAAAGCAACAGCCCTGGAAGAGGCATCATCAGCACTGGAACTGCATTTTATGGAGTGACAAGTGACCTGGGAAGTGGACCCAAGCAGAGAAACAGCTGAAGCTTTCCCAACTGAATCAGGCAGATCAGACACAACCTTAGCTACCTGAGAAAGGAAAGTCAAGACAACCCTGGTGTAGGTTTAGTAATTAATAGCCCAAAATGACAAAGTGACAGCAGTATATACTTTTTTACCAAACCTTTCCATAGTGCTACTATCTTTTTCAGAAGGAAGGAGTTTAGAAGAAGCAACCATACCTCCCAACCGTACCAAATTACTTGGTTTTTACCGAGTTTTGGGTCCAAATAATGGGGTGCCACGATTCCCAAATGGCACCCTTTAATTTCCCGGCTGTTTTATTTGAATTTCAGCTTTGAGCCGATATCATCACGTGCACGATGACGTCAGCTCTGTGAAAAGGCCTGCCAGCCTGTCGGAATTCAGCTCAGCTCAAACAATTATGTGCATGCATTCATTTCTGGAAAGCCACGAAGGAATGGAACTCCTTAGCTGATAGCATAACTCAAGCCGAGGGAATGGTTTCCGAGAACAGAATGGAGCATCGGTAATTCTGATAAGAAGTGTGTGTGTGTGTGTGTGTGTGTGTGTGTGTGTGTGTGTGTGTGTGTGTGTGAGTGTGTGTGGAGTACCAAGAGAAAGTGTATGCAGACACGATAAAAATTTATAAACTTCATGCTATAATTGATTCCCTGACTCAACATACTGCATTTGTAAGTTCATTGCTGTTTATGCTGTGGTGTAAAATAGGTCCTTTTTACTTTCATAGCTATATGTACATTCTCTAACTACTTAAGTTTTCCTGGTCTGTGGACAATATTTTTTCAGGATGGTCTCGGGTCACAGTTGGTAAGCCCTGTATTATATGGCAAATAAAGAAACAAACAAATGAGCAAAACATTTTTTTGTGTATAGCCAAAGGTGACACTTCTAAGTTACTTGCTACTGACGAACTTTCTCTTTTTGACTATAGAATGGTATCTTATGTATTTAATTTGTTCCTGTAAGTAGGTATATTCATAAGATGGTGTTCTTTTGCAAAGCTCATATATGTAAGTTCCTCTAGAGAATGAAGTATTTTCTGGCACCTGAAACTGGCTGTACATCTGTGAGGCAGAGAACATGTGTTGGTACTTCTGTACTATGCTGCACTGTATCAGCCGTCTTTTTAGGTTCCAGATAATGCAAACAGTGTGCCTGAGAGAAACATCAATATGCATCAGATGCTGCTGGGTAAAGTGTTTCTGGTTTCCTTGTTCTGGCTGATCTACTGACTTAGAATTTAAGCCTGAGAATGGAGTACATATACGGAAGCAATAATGCATTTTATAATGCTGATCCAAAAGACACTGCAAATCAAATGAAATGAGGTTAGGTGCACAGAAGAATCATCCTGCAATCTTTCTTTGTTCTCAGGCTCTAAGTGAATATACAGTTTACAATAAAACATGCTTTGTCTAACTTTAATTCAGGTGCTTTTTCTATCAGGTGAGGTAGGTTTTAAAGCTGTCAACTAATGCACGCAGTTTCACTACTCAGACGACGGTGTAACAAGCAGTGTGGCCCATCTGATTATTTAGACAAGAGCATCTACCTGACACTGTTAACATACTGAGGGAGAAAGGCAGGCTGAGCGTTGCGTATGTATCTCTATTTATCCCTTCGTAATCTCTGCATGTGTGACTTGGGCCCGTTTTGTACAGAGAAGCAACTTCTTCCTTGTAAGGTAGAAATCATTATGATCTGTGCTTTCCCACTCATATAATGGGCATTATTACTAACCAAAAATGAAAAGCAACTGAACTGATGAACCGCTTATGGAAACCGTTCCTACTTCCGACTAGGGAGCCGGGGGTGGGGAGCAGTATATTGGTGATTTGTAAGCTGCTGTGACCCTGAGCTTTGTTACTTAATAGGCTGTTCCCAACAGTTCTATTATGTGGTTGTGAAACTGTGCCGTCTGTTGGTGAATTCTAAACGTAGCTTGTCCTCTCTCTTTTTCTTATATGCTAATAATCCGTAATTGAACATGACAAGGTAATTCACAGAAAAGAAGCCACAAATTAAGAATATTCTGGAATATTGTTCTGCTAACAGCCCTGTTGCATTATATTATGCTATCCAGACTTACTAGTATTTAGAGAATCCTGTTAAAATAACTGAAGAATGCATTTTCAAACACCTTTAGTATCAGTAAATGCAGTAGTATCGTGCATACATAAGAATCATTTTTCAGATTATTGTTTTATTTTGTATGTATTATTGTTACTAGTTTTCAGCCCAGGTATGCACATCTTTGCATGTGAACACAACTGAGTTTCTAGTTTCTTTCTGACTGATTTCTGTGCTAATACGTTAGTTCAAGCTGCTGCATACTGCAAGAGAGAGAATATGATCCCTGTTTCGTAAAGATATCTGTAGGAAGTACTTGACAAAATACTGTCTAGGAGGACACAAGTTCTTCACATGGTCAAAGACAGGATCTTGAAAGGCAGTCTAGGGATCTTTATAGTTCATCAACATAGGTTTGTAGAAGGTAAATTTCACCAGCTTCATGCACTTCAGTTGCTGCTGAGTGGATAATTCTGTCAAGAAATCAGCAAAACATTTCACTTGAAAATGGGCATGATAAACGGATGGGTTAAAGAAAACTATGTAGGGAATAAATAGTACATGGATCAAAATCTTGTCATTATTGGTTCATGCATTTTGTTTCATTGCCTAAATTTAAAATGTGCTCCAAGTATAACAAGTGTGCTGTATTATACAAGGAATATAATTCAATAAAGTCAGGAAGGTGTATCAAAGAACACATGTATGTTTCTTGTTTTGTGTGCATGGTGCCCATGATTTGAAAACAGCCCAAAGGTAGTGTTTATCCAGCACTGGCCAGATGTATTTTCTTTGGATGTGGTGTGGGTTTCAATGGTGTTTCAATGAATGTGAGTTTCAAGGGCAGAGAAGTTTTAATGTTAAGTCTAGTTTCATTGTGAGACAGTATTGCGTTGTTTAGCAGATGTCTATTAGTGTTTGTGCATTGTGCTACAAAATCCAAATAATCATTGTAAAAGTAAAGCAGCATGCACATTAGTGTTTATGGCAAATGGGGCGAAATAGCCAGGTAATGTGACATTGGAATAGCTGCAGGGGGGCTCTGGTGCCAAATTTTGGTTGTCTGTTCTTCAGTTTGTATTTGAAAGCTGGTATCCCACAACTCCATTGGATTGGGTGGGGTTGCATAATTTTTATGCAAATGCTATGCTAATCAGTGTGCAGATTTGTACCTATTTTACGTGGGCCTTGTCCAGATTTTTGATGATTCCAGGTTGAGAGGTATGGAGGCAACAGTTTAGAAAGTTTATCAGTTAAGACTGAAACCACAGAAGGTCAGCAGAAGGACATTTAAACAAGAATTTGCATTCCTTAGGCACTTTGTGAACCTGTCAGGTTTCTTAAGGGGCAGGGCTGACAGTCACAAGCTACAGGAGCTGCAGAGAAGGTGCCCATATGTGCTGCAACATAGGAGAAACTGTAGACAGATTAGGAGACTCTATTTGTAAAAGTTCATAGTATCGCTTTTGGATGTCAGAGACCTTGGAGTAATCCCGCTTAAAGTACTCCATCTTAACAGCAACAGTATCCCCAAAAAATAATTCTTCCAAGACAGAATCCAGGCTCCAAGAATCCTCTTCCTCTTTGAACCACAGTCTAGTGGAGAAAGAATATGAGAGGAGTACACAAAGGATTCCTCCCCAGAATCTACAGCCTCACCTGAGGAATCCTGTTCCCTTATCCTCTTAACAGACATGGAAGACCACGGAGGAGCAGGGATTGACACCCCTTTAGGAGGCTTCAAGGCCATCAAGGCATTAAACAAGCCTTAAGTACAATCCTGCCATTCATAGTGGGGATCTTTAGTAATAGGGGTAATTTTGCATTTTCTTAAGTGGGACGTCTGCCCCAACAACCCTTGGCAGTTCAGTCCCTTGGCTGGAGTCAATGAGCACAGTAGAAATCTCTTCTTGGATTAATATTTGAGGAATCTCTCTTGGCACCCCAGAAATAAGGAACCAATGTTCCCCCCTCAATGACCAGAGCAGACATTTGAAAGGCCTCTAAGAATATGCAGAACGCAGATCCATGCCAACTTCCAATGGGGTCATGGCAGAGGTAACCAGTGCAAGCACTGGACATTCTACAGGGCTTTAACAAGCTTCCACAGAAATGTCTGGTGGAGGCTGGACAACAACCAGATCAGCTATAGATTTTTGGATTTCTTCTTGGAAGATGGCTCAGGGTACCATGGTAGAATCCTCCCATCCCAAGGAACAGTCAACAATTTAAGACATTTCTTCTCAAGGTATATGGATAGGGAAGATAGGCAACTCTGGACAGTTTTAGGGACAAATGCTTGGCATTTAGAGGGCTGCGTATGGTCAAGGGAAGCACTTACACAAAAGATACTCGTTTGCAACAGTCATTATGGGGAATCTGCCTCCCACACTGACATTTTCCATTCCTTAATGACATGAACACAAGTAACAACAACACAGAGAAAAAAAAGAGAAGAAACCCCAATGGGAAACTTATTTGAAGACAGCTTGGTAACCAGCACAGCAGACTGGCATTCATACAGATGTTCAATAATGGCATTCAGACTGGCAGCAAAGAAGTTTTGAGCATTTGCATCCATACATCACCATTATGCCCTATGCAGGGAGGATACATGTGACATATGCTGCCTATAAAATCTAAAGCCTTTGGTATACTGGCCGGACGTTGGGCTATTCCTGGCAGGAGATCCATTTAGTGAAGAGTACTGCAAAAGATATATGGAAAGACATCATTCACTCCCACGGTGGCACGGCTACGCTTTATGCATACTTGGGATGAAGAAATCTAAGGGCCCTTATGACATCACAAATTCTCACACCTGAAAGGCAAGTAACAGTCATGTCATCCTTGTAAAGCCAATTGAGTAAATGTTTGTGTGTCTAACTATAGAGCCATCTGTAACTACTACATTTTCATGTGTAGCAGTATAGTCAGGTTACCTTAAGAATTTTAGCATGCAGCTCTGGCATTCCCAATTATGGCAAATAACAGTGGATATTGGCGTGTGTGTGTGTGAGTGTGTGTGTGTGTGCATACATGTGTGCAGTATGCATGGTGCAAATATGATGCTAAGGTCTTGGTGTCAGTGCTTGATTGCTGTGGTTTTCTTACCTCTCGTACTGCTCTCTCAGATTCACCCACATATTTACTCATCAATTCAGGTCCCTAAAGCAGGAAGAAAGAAAAACATAACACATCATTAACATGTCAGTTATTTCCTCAGTTACATGGTTAATTATCTTATATGTTCATAAATATATATATTTCTTTCATATACCCTTAAAGCGGAACAAATTTCTTTTGTCTCTGGGTTTGCGCTGTTCAGTTTTCTGGAGCAGATACTCTTTAGAATATCCCAAATAAAGACTTAGAAGATAAGAGCAC